>NW_009648043.1:342978-394037 GCF_000708025.1 Charadrius vociferus | reverse complement strand
AGCAGGGAGCTTTCTTTGTGGGAGTCCAGGGACAGTGGGATAGCTGTGGGAGAGGTGGGTTTAGCCTTACTGCTGAGGCTGGGACAAATTTTTTTGTTGCCCAGAGAGGTTGTTGAGGCCCCATCCCTGGAGGTGTTCAAGGCCAGGCTGGACGTGGCCTTGGGCAACCTGGTCTAGTGGAAGGTGTTCCTGTCTATGGCAGGGGGATTAGAACTCAATGATCTTCAAGGTCCTTTCCAACCTAAACCATTCTATGATTCTATAATCCAGTTTCCACTTCCTTTTTTTTTTTTTTTTTAAAGAAAATCCTCCTTCCTGCTACTGGAAGAGGAAACGGAAGTCTCATGACATTCACCAGCTAAAGGAAAGAGGGAAAGGGCAGAACCAGTCAAAAGCTATAGATTCTTCACAGCTATTGCTGCTGTTGTGAGAGGTTAAGAGACAACAAGGAATGTTGTTTTACATACCACGCAGATGATTCTGTGGCAACAGCAAAAAAAGATGGTCAAATGAGAGGAAATGGCCCTTGATGGAAAGGATAATCACCATCTTCTCTGACGTTAACAAAGGAAGAAGTCTACTACACTAAGTAGTTGCCTTCTTTGTTTACGTCTTTGAACAAAACCCAAGGAAACTAATTCTGTATTAAATACTTTTCTGAGTCACAGCTCTAGCTGAGATTATTTTCCTTGTCTGTATGGAAGAGCCTAGAGAACTATAATGGTCTGTCCTATACTTCATTTTTGTCCTCAACTATGATTTTGTTTTCTCTTCAATTTCTGACTCTTATTTTGTGGCTAACATTTCTAGAATTGTATTAAATTAAGCAGTAGGAAAAATATTACTAAAAATATAAAAATTGTCAGCCTGTCAAAAGAAAACATATCAACTATTTTAACAATGTAGTAGGAAGTTTTGTAAGAGAGGATTTCTTAATATAACAAGAAAGATTTATACATATTTTATGCTGCAGGTATCTCAAGAAATAAACATAACAATTAGTCGCCAGTAATTTTTGTAGATTTTTATACACATTTTTTGCCTAAGCTGCTGCTAAAATAGTCTTGTAAAACTTCTTTGAATGTCAGCAATTCTCTCAACCTTTCCAATTTAATGAATAAAAGTTAAAAATTATAATTACTTATGTATGAATGCAATTAGAGGAGTTACATTAATAATATATGAGAGTCATTTTTTATGAATATAGTCAAATGATAATTAGGGAAGTACCAAAAATGCTGTAATAATTTTCACACTGCAATTATTTAGCCATTCTAAAGCATACACACTCTTTAAAACTGGTCCATCTTATGAAAAATTTTAGTGCTTAAAACTGAAACTGTATTGAAAAGATTATGTTTAAAAGTAGGAACTGAAAAGTCCATGGATGCTGAAATAGCATTCCCTTCCCTTCCCTTCCCTTCCCTTCCCTTCCCTTCCCTCATATTGATTCCTGGGAAGGTGGTAGAGCAGCTAATCCTGGAAAACATTTCCAGGCACATGAGGAACAAGAAAATCATCAGGAGCAGTCAGCAAAGGGAGGCCTGCTTGACCAATTCAGTAAACTTATATGATGAACTGGTTGGCTTGGTTGGTGAGGGAAGAGCAGTGGATACAGCCTTATCTAGACTTTTGTAAGACTTTTGACAGTGTGCTGTAAGATCTTTATGAAGAAGCTGTTGATGTACAGGCTGAATGGCCAGACCCAGAGGGTGGTGATCAGTGGTACAAAGCCTAGTTGGAAGCCAGTAACTGATGGTGTACCCCAGGGGTCAATATTAGCTCAAATCCTGTTCAACGTCTTCATTAATGATCTGATTGATGGGGCAGAGTGCACCATCAGCAAGTTTGCCGGTGACGCAAACTTTGGAGGAATGGCTGACATACCAGAAGGTCATGTTGCCATGCAGAGGGACCTCAACAGGCTGGAGAAATGGGATAACAGAAATCTCAACGAGGAAGTTTAACAAGGAGAAGTGCAAAGTCCTGCACCTGGGAAGGAACAGCACCACGAAGCGGTATATGCTGGGGGCCACCTAGCTGGAAAGCAGCTTTGCAGAGAAGGACCTATGGATTCTGGTAAACACCAAGTTGAACGTGAACAAGCAAAGAACCTTTGCGGCAAAAAAAGATGAATGTTATCCTCAACTACATCATGCAAAGTATAGCCAGCAGGACAAGGAAGGTGATCTTTCCCTCTGCTCAGCTCTACTGAGACTGCATCTGGAGTACCGTGTCCAGTTCTGGGTTCCCTACTACAAGCCAGACAGATGGACATGCTAGAAAGAATGCACCTAAGGTGCATGAAGACTATTAAGGGGCTGTAGCATCTCTTATATAAGGACATATTGAAAGAGCTGGGACTATTCAGCCTAGAGAAGAGAAGGTTCAGGGGGAATCTTATTGATGCATATGAATACCTGAAGGGAGTGTGCAAAGAGGATGGAGCAAACATGTTTTCAGTGGTGCCCAGTGACAGGACCAGAGGCAATGGGAACAAACTGAAACACAGGAGGGTCCCTCTGAACATCAGGAAACACTTTGTCACTGTGAGGGTGACCAAGCACTGGCACAGGCTGCCCAGGGATGTTGTGGAGTTTCTGTCCATGGAGATACTCAAAAGCTGTCTGGACTTGGTTCTAGGCAGCCTCGTCTAGGTTAACATTCTTGAGCAGGGGGGTTTGACCAGATGATAACCTGGGGTCCCTTCCAACCTCAACCATTCTGTGGTTCTGTGAAGCTAACTATACATAATTATTATGAGATAATGTTCAATGAGCTCACATTTAATTCCTGTAACTAGGCATTTAGCTCAAAATTTCCTAAGTGTAAACTGTCTTATTTAAGCTTTCATTGTTTCCCATTGGAAAACCAATGCAAATGTCCCCACTCGGTTTGTTTTAGAGGTTGAATACAAAATATTTGTTTTAAATGTAACATAAAATCAATAAGAAACAAAAAGGCAGAGGGAAAATGAGGAAATAATGATTTTAGCAGTAGATATAAAAAGATACAGTAGTTTCCAAGTTAAAATTTATACAAGGGCATTTAATGAAATCAAATGCATTACAGAGTGTGTAAGACAGAACTTATTAATTATTAAAGTAAGTATGTAATTCTCTTGATAAATCTTTGTAAATTAACTGTTTTCAACCAATGTAACTCAAAGTTGCTGTGACTCATTTTTACAACTTAGGTAATATTGGGTATTTTGGATTGCACATTGTATTATGTACCAATTTGGGTGTTTGGATGATATTAACGAAATACCCCTCAGATACCTGATATCACCCTTCTATTATCATCTTAGCATTGTGTCCAGAACTGACTTTCCAAGATTGCAACGTTTCATTGTTAAGCAGGAGTCAACAAAATTCTTGTTGTATTTATTGATAGGCTGTTAATCGTGTTTTCAAATATTATCCTCCTGAAAAAGTTTATTAATAGAAATCAGAAGTCAGATAACTGTGCCCATATCTCTTTTACTCTGAATAATATAATTAAATATGCAAGCAAAGAAGGTACCAGCAAATGCATACAAACAATTGTTACATGAAAACCTATATAGGAATTGCTTATCCTACATCCATTAATTTTACTGAAAGTTTGATTCCTTTGGGGGTTTTAAAAATCTTAATCTTAATTCTTATAACTTAGACATTGTCAACCAAGTACAACAGCACTGTGTTATGAATAGTATATTTTATCTTTTATGAGGCATAGTAGTCACAAGACCTAATTCTGCTCACAGCAAGACTGTGCCACCCCACTGAGCTCAACATATTTGTATCATTTTCAGTGAATACAAAATTTGGCCTGTACTTTCCAAACATGAGCCAAAATATTTTCTGAGACAAGTATAATAGAAATCATGATTAATTTTTTTTTCCTGCAGGCATGACTACAGTGTTTTTTACTACCTCTAATACTCAGCCTAATACATTAGCAATCAGAACCCCTTGCATGTGGGAAATCCCTTGTCACTGCTCAGATGAATGTTTACGTAGAGAAGATGGGTGTCAATAAAATAGGCAAAGACCAAATCCTAAGGATAATTTTTACAGAAAATTCTGGTTATGTCATTTTATTGAAATATGGAAGACATGGGTCCAAATTTCATCAGATCCAGAACTATTAACTCTTTATATACTTCATCCCTGGTGAGACCTCTACTGAAAATGGGTGGCTGTAAAAGGATCTGTAATAATATTCTTTTCATACTGTTTTCAGTCTGTGTGTGCATCTTCTCTCTAATAGGATTGCATCACACTGTTGTAATCAGGAAGAATCTGAGGTCTATACAAACCCAAAGCAAAAAGAGATGCTTTCTTTAAAGCTCTGAATTAAACACACCATTTTCCTGTGAAAAACACCATCTAAGTATTTTGAAATTGTTCACTGGTATCATCCAAGCAATAACAAAATTAAAACAATAATTAACATATTACTAGATGCACTATTACAAAAGTCTGTTTTGGAAAACCACAAACTGTGGGGATGTACTTTCTCTGAGCAGGTACAGATGGTACCATGAAAGAAAAATTAATTTGAAACTACTTACATTTTTTTTCTTGTACACTAATAGTATCTTTAAAAGCATTTCTTCTTTGCCAGATGGAAAGGGTTCATATTTAACAGATGTGCAGAACTGATGGAAGATGATTTTCAGGACTGAGCTACGGTAGTGAGAACTTTCATTAATGTTCATAGAGTGCTTTAACATCCAAAGATGAAAGGTACTGAAGAAGTGCAAAACATTAATGTCACACTTGATGGTGAGCAAAAAGAAATGAGGAATTTATGAACATGTGGAAGATAATTTTTCTATAGTAGATTATCCTGTGTTGACTCAGTTGTAAAAAAGTGTAAATTCCAAAATTATTCTTATAGCTCCACAGACTTTTCTTCCCAAAATGATGATCATTAGACATGACTTTAACAGAAGAGACAAAAAAAAAATACACGCATCAGCTTTTTTATTATTTTTCCTATTATGCTTGTCATTATCGTACTGAGAGCCAGTGCATTTTACTTCTTTCCAGTACATCCTTTTCAAATTGTTTCTTAACAAACTAAAAAGATAAAACTTCTGCCTATGGAGAAACTATTAGAAACCACAAAATATTCAGGAAACTACACCAGCTATTAAAGCAACTTTTTTTTTTTTTTTTGATAAATAACCTTTTGAAAGACAGAAGCTAGAAAATATGAAAGTTTTCTAGTAGTGGTGAACTTAGATTTTCCACTTCCACTTTCAGTTCTCCTCCATTTCCTCATGCCAACATTAGCTGAAGATGGACTGAGGTTAATCTTATACAGTTTTTCTAGTCATCCTCTCATTTTTCTTACTAGTTAAATACCTTCATGAATACCTAGCATAATTTCTATGTAACCTCAACAAATACTGCCTATAAATTTTGTCTTTGTTTTCCACTGAAGCATTAACCTGGTGTTGTGGTTTAGGCCAAACCCGCTGCTGGGGACCTGGGGGACCCCAGATGGGACCGACAGATGCTCCCCTCTACCCCGTTTCAAAGAGAGAGGCAGAGGAGGGAAAAAGAGACTTATGAGTTTAGAAGGAACTAAACTACTTTAATGAAATATTAATAATAAAATAAAAGGAAATAATTAAATATATACAAAACCGTATCAAGCTCCCAGGATGATAATCATGACACCTGCTGGCCCTGGGGCAGTCCCAGGCTGGACTCAGTGACGGATGGGAACTGTATTCCAGGTCTGCATTCAGGATTGGGATCACAGGCAGACGAACAGAGAGTCATCCTCAGACATTGCCCATTGAAGAAAGAGGCTGATCCTTTGGTCCCTCAGATTTTATGCTGAACATGAGGCAGACGGGATGGAATACCCTCGTTGGTCAGTTTTGGGTCACCTGTCCTGTCTGCTCCTCCTTGCAGGTGGGACCTCACTGCGCTTTTCCGCTTCCGACCCTCCAAAGAAGCAAGTAACAAAGTTGGTTTGCCTTGGTTGTTATAGCAATAAGTATAAGCAGGAGTCTCTCTGCATACCATGCCTTGGCATCAACATGGTCTGCCCAATATGCTGTTAATTTCAGTAGTCAGAAGAGGCTTAGCTAAGAAGAAAAGTTACTGAACAAAATTTATTCTGTTTTACCTCAAACCAGGACACCTGGCATTGCTAAGTATATGTGTGCAAAGCTGTTCTTCAGAGTAAGCTTGTTAGCTTTATAGCTATTTCTTTCTGATCTAATAATATTTTAACTTTGCACATACAAATGTTCTGAGCTTCCACCATTTCACCATCCTCTCCAACTTAATTCTCTATTTTTTTAATTTATTAATTTCATCTATTATTTTTTTAAATTACATAACTGTTTTTTAATATGCCTTGTGTGTGTATGTATACATGTACATGCATCACCAGAAAGGCTGACAGAATGATTGAGGTTGGAAGGGAATTTTAGAGGTCACCTGGTCCAATCCCCCTGCTCTAGCAGTGTCACCCACAGCATGCTGCCCAAGGACTATGTCCAGACAGCTTTTGAATAGCTGTTGAAAAGTAAGTAGAGTTGTTTAGGTTTTTTTTTTGTTTCTGCCCCATAAATAAATTTAATGAAGAAGACAAAACTTACTCAAAAGCCTAAATAGATCAAAATTTTTCAGTGTCAAAGCAGTGAAAATCCTCTTTAGACACCTATGATTTAATAAGTGAACAGTTTGATCAAGTTAACAAATAAATAACAATTTAATTATTTTCAATATAACTTCTTATACTTTGTTGTGGTTTTGTAAGCGAAAAGCTTCCTTTGTTGTTGACTTAGTCCCGCTGACCAATTCACACTTCCTGGGCTGTTATAAGTAATTTACAAATTTGCCAGCTGAGGAAAATTAATATGATGAACCATCTTGTCTTTGTTCAACATCTTAACTAATCAGAATTCTCTAACTAAAAATTGACATATCAAGATAATTAGTAAACAAACCTTAAATGACAATCAAATTGTTGTTTGGAAAAAAAAAAAGTTTGAAAAACGGCCTTTAAGAACTTTACCCTCATGATTCGTGAACAACAACAAAAATTAATTATTTTGAGTCTGAAGTCTGTGGGAAGTTGTGCTGAATTTCTTATGGTACAGCGGTGTAGAATTTGGTTAAATGTCACTTTCTTCTGTGGAACATTATATACTCACTTTGTATAGGACAAAATAATGCCCATTTCACAAGTCAACAGATGAAAAGTGTCAGCTGGGACATCTGTGTTGAGTAGAGAAATATATATTGTTCAAACTTTCAAATTGAGAGCTCATTTTTTATTTTTATTTTATTATAATAAACTTTTTTTTTATTTTATTATTCTGTTATGTTTTCTGAGAACAGAAAGGGGAAGGACTGCAGGAGGCACAGCCTGTACCTGTTTAGAGAGTTAAAGACAAATTGGCTTTATATTGTATGGCTGATTTTCAGATCAGACTGGTATATTGGATCAAATAGATTTCTCTTGAGGTTGGCCTAAATGAAAACAGTTGGTTAGAATAGAATAGAATAGAATAGAATAGAATAGAATAGAATAGAATAGAATAGAATAGAATAGAATGGAATGGAATTGAGCAGAATTCTAATTATCTTCAGAGTCAATGAACAGAAACAGCCCTTCCCCATCCCTTATGATAGTGTATTAGATCCTAAAATGACAACTCAGGGTGAGGAGAGGCAGGGTGAAACATTATCTGGATGTATGTGTCTGTTGTCATTATAAAAAATGCAGGAATTCTCAACAGTTAAAATTAGGTACTGAAATAAAAAACAGCAACCGAAGACAAAGCAGTAACAATAAACCTCATATAATACTCATTTTATCAAAGTATATTTATGATATTATTTCTGTCTTGAGAAATCAAGAACAGAGTTTTTAGTTCCATATCCTAATTATATACATGTATATATGTTTATACAATACAAATTAAGTTTTATATCCTTTAGCCAAATTCAGAGAATGCCCAACTACATGACCTATTCCTCTACGTGGGTGACATGAATATTAAAATGTTACAACAGAAATATTGCCACAATTATTCGGATGCTTCTTGGATTAACATATTTCCAACTCTTTCTTTAGATGTTGAATAAGTATTTTAATTAGCCTGACCAACTGTGGAGAATTATTTTTGATGATAGAAATGTCACAACTTTTAAACAGAAATATTTTGGTCCACATGGATGCCTCCTAAGAAAGGCCATTGGCTCAGAGGAATCCCAAGATAGTAATTCATAAATTTTCTTTAATGATCAGGTCCTTAGTGAAAAAAAAAAATAAAAAAAAAAAAAGAAAAAAGAGAAAAAAAAAAGGACAAAGGAAAGGAAAGGAAAGAAAAAGGCCAAAAGAAAAAGAAGCAATAGCATATGCACAAGCTTTCTTGTATCTGATAATACTTGCACAAGCTCTGTAGGATGGAGTATCCAATCTTCAATTTCAACTGTTCTAACATGCTGACAGTGCTATTGAAGAAATAGAAAAAACAGAAATTCTCCAACAGTAATGAAAAGCAGGATGATTTACTAGAGTATTAAGGAACTCTTGGTTTTGATCTATATTGTGGAAGCATGTGAAAGTGATTAACTTTGTCCACTGGGAAATAAAAACACACTACAGAAATAAAGCAAAATAAAAAAAAATTAGAAAAAAAAAAAGAATTTTCATGCATAGCATCCTAAATCTATTGCTTGTGCTAGGAATCATATTGACTGATCCTGCCAACAGGAGACGGAATCTGAGGTGTTTGAGAGCAGCAAAGCAGAGGGAGAGTAGCAGGGAAGATAGAAATTGTAAACTATCTAGTTAGACTATAAATAAAGAGGATAAACCTGCCTATTGTGTTGGATCAATCAACAGTTCTCAGTACAGCTGGCTGCAAAGTAATGCAACTACACTAAAGTTCTAATAAGAGTAGATAGCACCGTGGCCATTACAATATACCCTCACAGAAATCCTAGAAAATGAATGGGTTTCTGCTATACTGGACATCTGTGCAAGGTCCTGTATGAGTCAGTCTTCCTGGCGCTTTACAATATTTTGTGACTAATAGAAGAACTTCTGTGAAGTTATGTATATTTCAAAGCTACACACATTCTGGCAGATACTTGTTCCCCTTTTGTTTCTGTCTTGGTCATCTAAGTCTCTTCAATGACATAATATTTTCCGCTGCCTGAGAATAACTCCTTTTCTGAGACGTACTCCTCTTCCAAGAGCACCAGGTTGCTCTGTCTTTTTAGTGTCTTTGTACTTACTATTGTTGAAAATGGTAGACAGAACTAATTATTTGCAAATGGTTCTGCTTGGTTTCCCATGACTATACTCATCCTTTTTTTTTTTTTTTTTTTTTCTTAATAGGGTAGAATATTTCTCACCTGGTGGTAGGCTTTCCTGCTCATTTACCTACACGCTGAACTGAAAGAGAGGACTTCATGTCAGTGAATTCTGTCTCAGAGCTAGTCTTAAATATATGCTTATATATGCTCACATCAGTAAGCTAGTATGTCTGTTGTCAGTTCATAATCAATGAAGAGTTGTATGTCCAGCTGGTGACTTACCTCACCTGTCTGGAGAAATTTCTGAGGTTGCAATGACTTTTTTTAATGACATTTTTTTTTCTTTTCTTTTTTTTTTAATTAGTCTAAACAGAGCATGTGGTGACTGACTTTTTTATTCATAATTTAGGGAAAGTAAATGTTATGTACAGTTATGCAAATCTGAAGATATCTAAGGGCTTATACAGTAGGCAAACAGAAGAAATTAGAAAAACTAGAAGAAGAGGACCACAGAAGACATAAGCTATCATAATAGCAACACATTTTCCTGGATATGATTATTTTGTCTTCTTGCAGATCTTTATTTAGGTTAAAAAACAAAACTTGGGGGGGCGGGGGGAAGAAATTGTCTGTATATCAGTAGGAAAAGCTTCCAGCAAAAATGTTCAGATTTGAACTTGTCAGCAAGGTGAGATGCTCATTTTCAAAGAGTTCTTTTTGTTTCTTTGCTAAAAAACTGTCCTCATACTCACATATTGGTTTCATATTTGCAGTAGGCTCATTATCAGGAAAAAAAGCACATCTATCATTTTTTTAGTGGTTACTGCACCAGGAGGAATTTTTTTTCTGTGATATCTTTTCTGTCTGTTTTTGTTACCCTCGTGTTCTCTTAGGTTTGTGCACAATACATAAAAACTGGATTTCAGTTCAACTTGAGACATGAAACACACTGATATATAGGAATATATATATCTGTCTCTTTAGTGTCTTTTCAGAGGGGCTTCTGGGGATCCAGTTATTAAAAAATTTATGGGTTTGGTTTCAGTTATTGAACTACTGCTAAATCAAAGACATTCTGTCTATTCTGTGACGGCACTGGTGTCCTCTGTACCATGTTCCTCTTATTGCATCTTGATAACTATTTACTAAAGTAATTCCCAAATCGGAGTTTGTAACTATCAAAACAGAAAGTTAATGACAATGCAGACAAAGGAATTTTTATTTTTAGTTGGTTTGTTTTCCTTGCATGATGCTAAAGTTGACTTTGCCTCTTTTCTTACTTCAGTTGTTGTTTGGTAGGACTATTTATTTTCTTCATATGTGACATATTAGTAACACTAAGAGCAATAACAATGACTTTTGAAAGTTAATGCTTACTGGGAAAGAAGGTAAGTGATATATATAACCTTATTAATTAAAAATAATAGCAAAGATGAGGACAACCTCCTGTGACAGCTAACAAGCTGGAGTTTTGGTGGAACTCATCATTAATAAAGAAGCAGCAAGTACTCACTCTTTGAGGACAAATAAATTGAATATTTATCTGCTGTTTAATGACTTGGTGGCATTTAATAATTTACAGAATATGCAAATAATAATTTAAAGAATTATGTAAAGATGAAGATGACCTGTGACAGCTAACAAACTGGAGTTTTGGTGGAACTCATCATTAATAAAGAAGAAGCAAGTACTCAGTCTTTGAGGAAAAATAAATGGAATATTTATCTGCTGTTTAATGACTTGCTTGGTGGCATTTAATAATCCACAGAATATGTTTAGAGTATTGTGTAAGACCAGAATATGGAGGAAGCCTTCTATTTGTAGCAGCGCTGATAGATAGGTTACTGAGGATAGTTAAAGGAAAGACTGAGTTAGGCTACTCATCTCCTCTTTCTTGTTAGTGGAGGACAAAAGATATCTAGAAATAAGCATACATTTTTTAATTGATCTAAGTAATTAAAACATCCACAGCAAGTGGAAAACCTGGATTTTTTGTTTGACTTTTACTTCATCTATGGTAAAGGTAGGTGGTTTTACCAAAGTCAGAAATACATTGGATCTTAGGATAGATGCCTATCTCCCCACCACAGGGTATACCTACATGTTTTGGGGACCATGCTTTTTTTGCATAATGGGGAAGTTTGCAAGCTAAACAGGAAAGTGCAAAGGGATTTTAGCATTTTCAGGATTAGGCAATGCCAGCACATATGCGGGCTGGACAGTTGTCAGAGCAGCAGCTGGAATACAGGCAACTGAATTCTAGCTTAAATGGAATTTATTTGGACTAATGAAACAGGACACTTGGAAGACAGTAAGAGAGGTAAGATATCTGATAGAAAGGTAATGAAGAGAAAATTTTTGTTCTCTGGAAATATGCCTGTCTGGCAAAACAGTAGTATTTCACAGGAATGTTGATTTGCCTGAGTATTTCAAGAGAATCCAGACATTTTATTTAGGAAACCTAATCTCATGTTGCAAATTTACTTACTTACAAAACTATAAAAGAAGTTTCTGTACCTATGAATTCTGGCTGAAACCAACCTTTCTGCATTTTCAAGTCCACACGGACAGTCTGAAAGCCTGACTTGTGTCTGAGCTTCACAACGACTTCACCCCCCTTTTTTTCAGAAGATGGACTAAAAAGCCCGTTCTAGTTCTCTTGTATGAAATAGGGAGCATTCCTGTTGCTGGTAGACTTTTTTCTACTTTAAGGTTTTTTTGACTCTCCACTGTGAGACAGGAGGAGTGATACCAGTTTCCAAAGATTTCTGAAAGGGAAGTAGTACAATTTTTTTGTTGTTGTTGTTTTTCCAGAGAGAATTACTGAACTTTTCCATCAGTAGATGATTTTATAATTTGTGGTACTTTTTGCTAGTGTGGAAGGAAAAGCCTGGACATTTTTTAATTTGTTGGGAAACAGGGCTTTTGGAAATTGACCAGGATGGTGCTGTTTGGTTTTGTCCCCAGCTGCTGGTATGACAATACCTAAGAAAAGAATCACTAGCTATCCAGTTCTTGATGACCAAAAGTGAAAACTAAAAGTAATAGCAAAGTAGTATAGTTGTTTGCCATAGAATTGCTAATGTTATACCATGTCATCCTCTCAGAGCCTAGAGATATGTGACTGTTACATTCTATGAACATGACAACACCCATAATCTGAGAAAAGTTCAGAATCTCTCTCTTCTTGCTTCTCTTCGGAGTAATTCTTTAAAGTGAGAAGTCTTCACAGAGCTTTGATGCCTTTTATCAAGCCATGTGCTACTACTTTGAAATATCTTCTGACTTCTAATAGGTAAATATTTGTTTTCTCAAGCAGTATTCCATTTATGTCCTCCGTTTCAGACTTAAGAAAATATTTTCAAATCAATTGAATTGCAATTTAACTTAATTATAAGGATGAAAATTATTCCCTGGGATTATAGCAATATTTATGAAGAAACTAACTGTGCATGTCCCACTACCAGTTGTGTTCACTTACATAAACAAACTGGAATGTATTTTGGGTTGCCTATATAAGTATGGAAAAAAACAAAGTATAGGAATAACTTTGAGGTCAGGAAAACCTTGATTTTTACTCCTTTTTGAGATTCCTTGGTAGCTTCGAGTGAAGCTTCTCCTATTCTTTCCCAGATGTGTCCTAATTTCGTCTCTTTTTTAATACAGAAGCAAATGGTAATAACATTACAGGGTATTTTGAGAATTCATTGGCTATGCTCGCTTCCTCAGTATTCACTGAGTGCAACAGTGGAGTGCTTTTCTGGAGTGCATCTTCTGCTTCAGTTTGTATGATCTGAGGCTGTAATACAAAAGGAAGTATGGTAAATTTGATGACTAGCAAATTTGCCTGAAAAGCAAAGCCCTGATCAAAACTGCTATAAATCTAATGTAGACACATCCTTAAGATTATTTTTCAGTTCCAGTAAATTATCATAGAAGCTGTCTGGATTTGAAAGTCTGTTAATAACATGGAGTACCGAGTAGTTTTGAAGCCAAGCAGCAGCAAGACATGGATGGAAAAAGTAAGTAATTATTTCATTGGTACCTCTTTCCCAATATAAAAGCTAATTTCTTGAAATTCACATTTCAGTAAAATAAACACTTTTATTCACGGCAGTATATTTGTTTCAGTCTTCAAGCATACAACCTAATATGCCAAGTGTAATAATAAGATAGATTCGGAAACAAGAACATTCTAGAGAGGAAGTAAATATTAACTAGAAGCAATGGCCTGAGACTTCATGCCACTGAGAGAATGGCCTGAGACTTCATGATATCTTTGGGTCAATGATAACAGAATATGTGAAATTATGCTAAAGAAATATTAAAATAACCATTTTCTGCTCTTGTTGTAAAACTCATCCAAAACTTCGCCAAGATTTTAGCCTCTGAAAATTTCAAATGACTCATGTTGAGATTTGGAGTTTGGAATATTAATTATTCAGAATCCATCTGTATTTGGGACGCTCCAGATCCAAACAGCTTTGTTGTAGCCAGTGTGCACACATCTTTCTCTTATGAAGGAACTGGGCACACATAGATCATGAGCCTGCAGAAACTAGACTGGTCCATCTTTGCAATTTCTTTTTACAGCCAGCAGGTTAGCTTGAGAGTCAGGAACAAGGACTGAGGATAGGAAGAGTATCTCTTCTAGACTGATGATTGACACACAGGTGATAAGGAGAACAAGAAAAATATTAACTGTCTTCTTTTGCAGGACAAAGACCAAAGCTGAAGAGACTGACAGAGGGGATGTGGGTTTGCAAGAAGAAGCAGCAAATAGCATGAGGATCCAGTGCAAGGTAATTAGTATGGGCCTAATATACAGAGAGGTTTTTCCTTTCACAGCAGTTCTCTTCTTCATTCTGCATACATGGTATAGAGAACCTACAAATTTTGCCTTTTTAAGTCACTCACCCCACCACAAGTGCTACAGGGAGGAAAAAAACCCCACAAAAAGTCAAGCAACTAAGTAAAAATTGTATTTAAAAATTGAAAGATGAACGTATGCATTGCATTTGTATTTGTACGAACAGAACCAATTCAGATTACATGACAATCACAAACTTTGTCTTGTCCTTCTGGGGTTCAGCCTTATAATATTTTCTTTTTAACAAAGAACTCTCTATATGTTTCTATTGAGAAAAATTTGGAATATCTTACTTCCTGCTCCATAGTCCCTGTGTATAAACTTTTTTTCTTTTGAATTTCTCACTATCATGTGTATGTTTTACTTTCTTCTCTTCCCCTAAATCCCTTTCTTTTATTGTATTGAGCTTTAGAATTCTCTCCTCTCTCCTCCTTTCCTACCTGTGGGGTATTTCCTCTCTAGCTGTGCTCTCAGTGTTCCCTGGACTGTTGAATTTTTGAGGAGATAATACAGATAAGAGGAAAGGAGCCATCCAGTTTGACAAAAATCCAGGCAGCAAGGACTGGATCAGCAGCTGCTTCTGGGCACAAGGGATTTCATGTTGGTGCTTTTAAGGGTGTGCATAGTCCCTTGCACAACTCTCAGCATTGTCTGATAGATCTTTGTCCCTTTCTCTCCACCAAATACACCATATGAAGATCTGCAAAAGGATTACACTTTAAACGTTTCAAGATTACGGAATTATTTAGACTGCAGTTGTTGTCAGAGCCATGTTACCACTTTTTCATGTTACCACAATTTTCAAATTCCACCTTTTCCTCTTTGAAATTATTTCTGTGCTCTGGTTAGAAAAGATTCTTGATGAACTCTTTCATTGAGGGGCTATTCTTGACCATAGGAAGATGTCAGCTTATCCAATAGGTAGGCTGTACTAGGAATCTCATCCCATTGCATGTTAAGAGTTTTTATCCCACTTTCACAGTTCCTTTCCAGGTGCTAAACTCATTCTCTTTGATTAGATCTTGCTGTGTTTGACATATAGCAGCTTTCCAGTATCTGAGGGGTGCCTGCAAGAAAGCTGGAGAGGGACCTTTACAAGAGCGTGTAGTGATAGCACAAGGGGTAATGGCTTCAAACTAGAAAAGGGCAGATTTAGAATAAATATTAGGAAGACATTTTTTGCTATGAGGGTGGTGAGGCACTGGAAAAAATTGCCCAGAGAAGTTGTGGAGGCCCCATCCCTGGAAGTGTTCAAGGCCAGGCTGGATGGAGTTTTGAGCAACCTGGTCTGGTGAGAGGTGTCCCTGCCCATGGCAGAGGGGCTGTAACTCAATGATCTTTAAGCTCCCTGCCAACCTAAACCATTCTATGATTCTATGATATAAGACTACATGAGATGATTTGCACCATACTGCAACAAGTCCAGGTCCTGAATAGGCCATAAGATACTATGAAAGATAAAGTGTAGCTCTGAGGTAGCTATATAGAAAACTTTTACTTCATATTTCAATGAAGTAACCACTGAAGTCATCAGAAAGTTGCCTTTATTTTCTCTATCCCCTTTCCTTACCAATTAGTCACAAAAGAGAGTAAGTATTATTTGCTAGTTCAGAGCAGCAGAGAATAATCAAGTAAAAATTATTACAGAAAATTCATTGACTCATTAAGGACAAAAATGTACATTGACCTTTGAATTTTAATTAATTTAGTACTATTTTCCATTGCTATCAATTCATATGCTCTGCTTACCCTTAAAATGAAGTCCCTGAGTTTGCTCAAGAAAAAACAATGGTAGAATAAGCCTGGAAAAAAATGAAACCAGAGCACATTGAACTACTACAGAGGTACAAATCCTCCTGGATTTCTGTGCAATATAGAACCCTACAGCAAAGAACCCATACAAACATACAAATCACCTCTGGCCTGCACAAACAGAATCACTGAGCATGAGATACGGCTAAAGGTTGATGATATGCATTTTTCCTTGGGGAAAATATTTTCACACTGTGTGAAGCACTGGGAATAGCCAAGACAATAAAATCCTTGAATGAAAGAAGTAGCCTCAGAATGGATGAAAAAGCATGAAATATTCTGGAGTTCTAACAACCCCCTGAGTTCTGAATATATTTTGGAAGAATTTAAGGTTTTTAAAGACAGAACGCTAGGAACATAGACTTTCTCAGCAATGCATACTGACATTGTATAGATAATCTCTTGTTAAAACACCCTTTTGCTTATCAAAGGTAGAATTATGTAACATGGAGATAAACTTGTTACTCTGTCTTCCAGACACGGTTCCTAAAGTTTGCTTACATTTTGACACTGAGAGGTACTTTCAGAGAGCTATCTATAGTGAGTTCAACATCTCTTTCTGTTGTAAAAGTTAATTTAGAGACCATTAATCCATATGCAAACATTGTGTTATCTTTTTTCCTATTTGCGTAACCTTGCATTTGTAGATGTTGGATGCCATTTACCCATTATGCCTAATCACTTGGTATATTCTCTAAGTCTTCAGAGACTGATTTAATTTTTGCTGGCATGAATAAATTTGCTCAGCAGAAACTTTTATCACATCACTGTTTAATCTCTTGTTAAGATTATTTCTGAGTATGATAAAGGTTTTCACATGGACTGTAGCACAGGCTTCTAGATCTGCAGTAGAAAACTTACTGTGTGAAAATAAACTGTTTCTTTCTCCCTTAATATTTTAGCCAGCCATTTTGCAGTTGTAGGAAATATAACTATCAGGATTGTACGCAATCCTGACCACTAGCTACCCCTTAGATGTTGGAATTGGTAGTAGAAATATGCTGGGTTAGGAGTAGTGTTTTGTCATGGTAACTGCTGTGACAGAACGTGCAAAGCCTAGGATTATGTATCATCACCTGTGAATGTCCAAGCATGTAGCACAGAAATACAAATGCAATTGTTAAAACTTAAATGGAAAATGTGAACTAATTCAAAAAAGTTTCTGATAATGTGCAAGCCCTATTTCCCAGGGCATACGTCCACAGCCAACAGCTGGGAAACAGGTAAGGTGTCACACACATGATCATTCTAGGGATTCTTGCAACATCTGTTGCAGATGCCCAATACACGAGAAAAACCTGGTACAAGATGGTGAAACTGAATCTGTCATCCAATTTACTCTGGCAAGCTATTTTATGTTTTTCACATTCTGAAGTCTCACATTTCACTTTTACAGTAGCTTCAACTGGGTAACCTTTGAATCACTTTCTTGTGTATCTTGTGATACCACTATCTTTGGTATCAAAACTTTACAGTGACTAAATAACATAGGAATTTACCAGTAATTAATCTAAACCAATATATAACTTTTAGTGCAACCTCATTTCAGGGGAGGCATATAGGTATGTGTGAGGATCTAAAGAACAGTCTGTTCTTTACACAGACCTGTGAAAAATGGTAGAGATTTTTTTACCAGCTAAAAATAACAGTCAGTTTAGTCTTTTCAATTGTTTCCTGTTCTGTAGCTAAATTTTATGCTAGCTATTCTGATATCTATGAAAGCATCCATGTAGCTACAATAGAACTGTGGATTCAGAAATGTTCTCTGTCAAAATTTTTCTCTCTTACAGTATTTTATAACAACCTTATAACATTTCCTTCTATCAGTTTTGAATTATTTTTTTTTTTTAATTTTGTGGAAAGTTCCTTCATTCTTGTATAATCATGAGATTATAGGATAATTCAGGACCTCAAAATGTCTCTAGTTGAACTTTCTGCTCAAAGGAGGATGAGGTCTGAAGTCGAAGCAAGTGGCTTAGGGCTTTAACCTGTTGGGTCTTAAATATCTCCAATGATGGAGAGAGACCACGCATCCTCTCCAGGCAGCCTGCTCCTTACTGCCCTCATGGTGAGAAATTTGGCAACGACAACTTTCTGATACAGATGATTGAGGAATGAATGAAGTGACTTGTGCTGTTGGACCTCATACTTGCAAACAAGGAAGAACTGGTCAGGGAAGTGAAGATCGAGGTCACCCTTGGCTGTAGTGATCACGAGATGGTGGAATCTAGTGTCCTGAGAGTATGGAAAAAAGCAAAGGGAACAACCACAATCCTGGACTTGGAAAGAGCAGAATCTGGCTTGTTTAGGAGTCTGCTTACAGGAATCCCATGGGAGACAAACCAGGGGAGAAGAGGGGCCTGGGAGAGCTTGTTGACTTTCAAGGATCACCTCCTCTAAGCTCAAGAATGGTTCATCCTGATGACCGGGAAATCAGGCAGAGGTGGCAGGATGCCAACATGGATGAATAAGTTCCTGATTAAACTCATATACAAAAAAGACCATTCAAGAGGTGGAAGCAGAAACGGGTGGACGAGGAGGAATTTAGAGACAATGTACAAGTGATCAGAAAGTGGTTAGGAAACCCAAAGCCCTCTTGGTGTTGAATGTGGTGAGGACTGTGAGGGGCAGGAAGAAGGGCTTCTATACCTATCTCAGTAGCGCATGTAAGACCAGGGAACATGTGGGCCCACAGCTGAATGAGGCAGGGGAGCTGATGACAACAGACATGGAAGAGGCAAGGGTACTTAATGCCTTCTTCATCTCTGTCTTTACTGATAGGATTTGCTTTCAGGAATCATAGACCCCTGAGACCTGTGTGAAAGTCTGGAGCAAGGAAGACTAATTGTAAGTGGAGGGAATATTTAAATGAATTATACATACACAAAACCATGGTAACCTGATGAGATGCACCTATGAGTGCTGAGGGAGCTGGCAAGATCAGTCTCCATTGTCTGTTGGTGTTTTTGTCACCATGTCTTTGGTCATGGTGACTGTGGAGAGATATGCGAAGATCAGAAAAAAACAAGTGACAAAAGAAGGCAAGAAAGGAGAATCCAGGGAACTACGAACTGGTCAGCTTCACCACAATCCCTGGAAAGGGGACATCCCAGGTCTGAGCCCCTAGTAAGCGGCACACCACCCAGGATAGTAAGTCAGGTTGGCAGAAGGATACAGGAGTTTCCCTCTACTATCACTCACCACTTGTGGTGCAGATGTGTGTTTCAGGTTCTGCTGGCTCTAACAGTTTCTCAGTCATGATTTTCTCCTTCAGGCTGCTACAGGGGCACTAAAGATATTTTGCAGTTGCAGATCTGCAGATGTGGAAAATGAGAAAAAGAAGAAAGGCAGATACTTACCTTCTACCTTCCCAAGGTCATTTAATACTCTATTGCACTCTGCCATATATATTTGTGGAATTATTACTAAAAATGATCAACAACACAGCATTGGTCATACGTTAAGGAAAGGTATAAAATCAAAAGGCTTCTAGGGTAAAATATAGCCGCAGCTGGTATGTGAAGAATCTGCTACATCTGTGATTCCCTGTACAATATTGCTTGCAAAGCAACATGGGGAGTGGAGTGGGGTGGAGACTCCAAGGCCAAACCCTGTGATAATCTGGAAAACATGGAAATGAGATGGCACCACAGAAGAAAAACAGTGAGAAGGATGGAGCAGAGTGGAAACATCGCAGCTAAAATTCTGTGATAAAATGGGAACTTGAAGACCAAATGGAGCCCTCGAAGGTCTTATAGAACTGATAAACTGCCTACTTGTTACCCTGAGCCAACAACCTTTCACTTGTTTGATGAAATGCTATCCTTTAGTGAACTTTGCTCATTATAATGTCATTATAATACCAAAATACACCTCCATTCCAAAGGCTACCCGCCTCCAAAGTGCAACCACATCTCCTTGAGTCTGCGCCCTGAATTTTTTGTAAACTATACCTTTAAATGCAAGGCGAGAAAATTTTACGCCAATCATAATGAAAGTATTTATGACTAGAGTCACTCAAACTCCACCTTGAAGATAAAAATTAGTATAAAAATAGCCCGAGAAAAGGGGGATGTGAGGGAAGACACCATCATGGACTTCTGGGACCAGTCGACGGGCTGAGCCTCTCCCCCCCCCCCATAAGGATGCTTGTGGGTAAGACTCGACCACTTGGCTATACCAAGTGCTTCCCCAGGAAACTTAGACATCTCTATATAGAATGGTTTTATAACTTAGTGCTTTTGTAACCAAGCTATATTGCTATCATCTCTAGTATTCACACGTGCTTTGCAGACAGTCATTATCACCGACAATCCAAAAGAACTTGTGTATCTGTTGTTTAACTAAACTGCACTGTGTAGGCAGTTAGTTGTTTGGGTTTTCTCATTGAATGTGACCAAAGCGAGGCCATGTTAGTTCATGAGCACGACTGGGCTGAAGGTGCAGTCTGCTATTAGTGTATGCAGAACTGTAACAGTTTAATATATTAAACACATCTGGACTGATAGTGGTGGATTGAACATCACTCAGAATTTAAACATAGCCGCACCTACCCTCCCACCTCAGTAAGGAGTGTTAGATCACAAGGGGGTTTATTTTCTGCCAAAACTACTTTGCCCCTTAATGCAACAATATTTTTACTTATTGCAATAATTATTGGTTAAACAATATTAACTTTTGAAATTTCATACTATTATTTTTTCTGTTACATGAATTGTTATTTTGGTTGCTTTCTAGCTCCTCTGAATTTTTGGCATAAGTTTTTTGGTACTGTCAGGATTCCAACTAAAACTTTGTGATTGATTTCTTTAAAAAATGGATTATGTTGGAGCTAATTCTTTCTCCCACTATTAGTGTTTGCTTTGTTAATATTTTAGACAGTGTATCTTCATTGAACAAAAGATTTGGTGGTGAAGAAACTCCTAAAGATGGCTGGAATCATGGTACAGCGGGATAAATGCATGAAATTTCCATGGAGTCCAAGACGCTCTCTTGCTTTAGTTCCTCTGATTTCCTGCCTGAGTCTGTGTGTTGTTGCACTTACTTGTTTTGTAGTTTGCTTTAAAGGTAAGAGTTGTTAATTTGCAATTTGAAAGTCTACCCTATCACCTGAACCTATGACTTTATCATTCTCTATGGTTCTGTCTCTTATAATGAAGTGGTTTATTTGATATATCATTTGGCAAATGTTTACCATTTCAGAGTTTTCTGCTTACAGGTTAAAACCAAACTGTGAATATCATAGAATGTCATATGTCATGTCCTTCACAGGATCTCTGTTACTATCAGTGGCTTGATGCATTAAGCAAGGGATGACTTTGAGTTATTTTTTGATTGCCTTTTTTCCTGGTGGTGAAAACCAGCATGTGTAGCTGAGAACAACTTTTTATTGTTTTTTTTTTTTCCCGTCAATATATAACAAGTTCTTTACACTTCATCAAAGACAAACAGAAACAAAAGCAAAAAACGTAAGGTCATGGACAGAGCATGTAAAGATTAAAAACTCCACCATTCAGAAGTCCTTTTGTTCTGTCGCGTGTTATTCAGCGTCCCCAAGGTTTTAAGTGATTGTTTCATTCACTCCATTGTGATCCAGAGGGATCCTGGCTATCCCCACTGCCTTTTATCCACTTGAATCCATTTCTCTTTAAAAGTACCCTGTTGGTCCCATAGATATATCTGTGCATCTTTGGAACATCTCCATTATTAATTTATCTTCAATCCATGATCTATTATTAAATAAGCACTGCTTTACTGAAGCCAGATCAGCCCCATAGGCACAGAAACTTATTAGTATAGCAGTGTGCTTGTAAAAGGTGACAGCTGGGAAAGACAGCTACAAGGACAGTGCCGGACCCCACTAACCCACCAGAGATTGAATTCATCAATCAGAAAAGACACAGCAAGAGTGCAAAGAGGGAAGAAGAGATCTCTCCTTACTTTTATTAGGCCTGTTTTCTGTCCTCCCTCATGCTTTTATTTTCATGCAAAGGGAGGAGGGGGACACGGTAACACCATGTTTGTTTGCTATTTGAACTATTTCTGAATTGATTAGTAATTCTAACAGCAAGCGAGTAATCCTTCCCAGCAATTTAGGTCTCAGATAATGTCCCAATCCTAATCACTCAATGCATCTGTGCAGATAAGTCCTACACTTTGGGAGAGTCCTTTGAGTTTCAGTGGGATTTGGCATCCCTGGAAGCACTATTGCAACCTCGAAACCTTAGAGTAAGACTTTATTAAATCTAATAAATTAAAATAGAATTGCAGAAGTACTAAATGAAATAAACATTAAAGACATCTAAATTACATAAACATTCATCAGAAACTGTAATAAATAGCACAAAGTCATAACAAGAAATTATTATTCAGTTCCCATCTTTCTCTTGCTTTCTCTGAGCAGGTACACTGGAAATGTGCAGAAGTCACTTTGTTTACGGATGGCATTCATTAAACATTTAATTATTCAACTAGAATGAGCTTTTTATTTTCCTTCAGGGATTAAAAGAGAATTTACAGTTATTAGTTTCACAAAATGCGAATAAAGAATACAACTTTATCCTAAGAAGTAAATAACGTCCTCAATTTCCATTAATTTTGACAAATGTTTAAAATGCTTAGAGGTTTACTATGTCAGCACTAGAATGGAAAACTTCAAGCTAGGTTGTTGGTATATATTTTCCCTTCCTTGTCTTTGTATTTATCTTTTAATAAGTGAGCATTCACAGATACCTTCTGTGCATCTGATGTATACAAAATTAATCACATTACATTATTTTTTGTTGCTATTTTTGAATTGCTAAATTTATTTGAAATTATGCTGCTCCAAGGTTGTGCAAGTTCCTAGTCTTCCTTTCAGGGTAAAAATAATACTTGGGATTAAGAAATCAATGGAAGGCTTCAATCTCAAAGTTTCTGTAGTGAAGGAGAATTATAGAAAGTACTAGAAAGTGGAAAAAACACTATTATGTCATCACATTTCACCATATTGCTATTATGTCTATCATATAAAAGTATGGATTGAAGAAAAATGATTGCCTAAGGAACTCAACAAATCAATGATGCAGTTTGGTGTTTAATCCCAAAATCATCCAGTACTCTTGCTCTCACCCTCAAATCATACCATATTCAGTACAATTTATTGTTTCTGATTTGTGGTGTCTGACACCACTCAGTAGTCTTTGGATCAGTTTGAGTCATATGGATACATAGAGAAACATATATTTAAACGTCGGCTATACTGGAATTTAAGGTACATAGGAGAGAGCTGATCAAGTGATCAGCAAAGAAGACAAAAAGCTTCAAGAACAAGTTACATACTTGACTCTGCACATTTGGAGTCAGGAATTAGAAGACTGCCTCTGTTGTTCATTAACCTCAGTGTGTTAAGACTCCTTGGAAGACATGCAATATGTTGACCAGACTTTGGGTGTGGATACTTTTTCAAATCACCTTGTCTTATTTCCAAATTTCTAGGAAAACTATGATTAATATGATTAGTTTGAGACTTTGGCACCCAGATTTGTTTTAATATAAGAATTAGTACTCAGATCTTGATTAAAATCATTGGATAGTTACAACATTATTTTCAGCAGATAAAAGAACCCATATCAAGATGTTATGCAGATTGCATAGGACATCACAGAATGTAGCTGGCTAGAGAGTTACATGTATCCTAACTCTGCTCTTACACTCAGAGATCGTCCTAACCTGCCTGGTTTCCTGGAGTCTCCACTGCTTGTCCCAGTTCTACTAACAGTAAAGTTAGGAAGCATTATTCCTTTCCTCTGCTTTTAGCCTACTTTCTGTGGAAATGAAGCTTATGCAGAAATATGTATTAGTGTTGACACTAGTAACTTTTTAATCTTCCAAGCAAAATAAAACCAAATTTGAATGCAGGACAGAGATCTCAAAAATAGTAAGTTTCTACAGGTTTGGTGAGAGTCAACAATGTGTTTAGGAGACACATATTTTTAGTATTCCTCTTGAGAGAAAATCAAAGAGTTTGGGTCTTGTTTTGTTCAATTTATGTCAATCAATCATCACAAGTAAATCCAGACCAGGATGAGCTGGTAGGACAGGTCAGCCCAAGCCTCATGTGTGTACCACAGAACGTGGAAAAGGGACTGGAAACATGATATGAGAGTGGACAGGATCAGCTGGAGTCCAAGGATGGGAAAGGAAAAACCTGTTAGGGTAAAAGAGCTGCTGAGGACATGGAAACAAAATGACAAACTGTGAAAGGCATAGGAGTTAAAAGAAATACGAGATTATTGCAATAACCGCTGTAAGAGTTATCTAAAGTGACCCCTAGGTATCTGTAGGAATGGAGTCACAGAGGCTGTAGGAGACATAGAATACAATTCTATATGGACTGTGCTGGGCTTCATTAATGCAACTTCTGACAGTATAACTGAGTTTATTTCTTATTTAAGAAAAAAAAAAATGTGGGGGGGGAGGGGAATAAAGGAGAGCCTCTGGCCCTTTTCTGGAAGGGGAACATTAGTTTTCTAATTAATTTTCAGGATGCTCAAACTGTATCGAGGTATGTTCTTTATCGATTGTTAAGCACATTTTTCTGTTTCTTAACAGGTAAAGAAATAGAATAACCTCTAGTGAAGACAATTTATATTTCACAAGGTATAGGGTTTTTTGTTAGATCTATTTATTCCTTGTGCTTCTTTTTAACTCTTTTTCTTATGAGCTGTCCAGAAAGCAGTTATTCCTGATCTTGTAGCCTTTGCCCTTTTATTCGCTATTGATTGTAGTAACTACCAGATTCCCCCTGAAAAACCAAATGTATTTCATCATGTTTAGCTTCAGGGCTGGAGTATGGTATGCATGAATCAGCAATTAATTTTTTGTACTTTGATCAATGTTATGCTATAATGCAATTAGATTGAAATGAAAATAAATGCTCAGTTTTATGTGAAATTTTACTTTGATAAATGGTCTGCAAATATTTGGAGTGCTTTACAGCTTTCCAGTTTCACAACATTTCTGGGCACACCTGTATATTATGTCTTGAGCTGTACAAAGTGTTTATTCTATAAATTACATTGAAAAGTTTAGGGGATCTACAAGGAATTTGCATTTGTTATTTTATTCCCTGCTTAACAGTCAAACTGCAGAAAGCTTATAAGTTAGAAGTGGGCGTGTTTGTAGGAGCTTGAGTCTCTGGCAAACAGCTCACTGCAGCTCTAGTTTAATCAGCTCATTCTTTGGCATTTACTTGCTGCTTTCTTGCCTGAAGGGCAAACACTATCCTAATGAAGCACACAAGGACAAATGACTTTTCCAGGCTGTGATTAATTTTCACAAGCTGACTTTAATCACTGGTTAATTAATAGAAGATTTGTTGATTTACAAAAAAAGCACAGTCATTATAAGCAGTATTATATCGATTTGTTTTTCATGAATTTAATGCAGTAACAAGCTTTTATTTAGAAACTAACTTAATGTGTTGAGATTCCATAGTAGAAAGAATGATAGTGTACTAGAAAAGAGTACAGAACCTATATAGCATGTTATGTTTTCTTGCTTGACTAGGTCTTTTTAAAAGCAGAAACAGATATCAATACAATTCTAGCTCAATTTTACCTGTCAGTGCCCCCCAACTTGACAACCAGAATTAAGACTTTTTGCAATATCCACATCAATAATTTAAAAATAGTTGGTTAGTAGTATTATATGACTTATATAACAGACACAGCAAAGAAGACACGGAGTTCAACTCATAAGTCAAGCAATTCTCCCTACCATGGTGTATTTTCTACATAATATTTTTATATCATTATGCCAGCAGCTGGAAATTGTTTAAGACCAAATTTCACAGAAAGTATTTAACAACATAAGTTAAACTATTTATTTCTGAATTATATTTTGACAAAAATAATAATGTAGATTCTATAAAATATATGCTAACAGGTTTAGATCTGCTCGATAAGGCACCCCATGACGTAGTAGAGTCTAAAAGAAAACAAATTTAGATTAAAAGCAAAATATAAACTTTTAAGAGCTATGGGGCCAGCAGTCTAGGAGATCGGATGACCTATCATTCAGTTTCTTTACTGGAAAAATAGTTGCCAGTCTGGAAGATTTACAAACACAACTTTGGGAACTCAGTATAAGAACAATGTAGGGATTGTATTGGCGATATGGTCTACAACAGAGTAGAATAGAGGAATTTATGATCTTTTCTGGACATGAAATCTATGAATCCTGAGGCCCATTGAAGTTAGCTGGCAGGTGACACCAGACTTTTTTGGCAGACTCCAGTACTTATTATAATCAAATGAGTATTTTTTTGATACAGATGTATTTTGTGATAGTTTAGAATATATTTGACTACTCTAATAGACATTCTCTCTCTTCTTGTGTCATATTATGTTGATTCCTTCTTTTCTGCATAGTACAAAATCCAACTGCTGTTGATAGAAGTCATATAGTACATATAGCACTGTAAGTGGGATTTGTTCTCAAAATAGCCTTTTTCTTTTGCCTCTTACAAATATTCCCCTTCCACTTATACAGATCGAGGGAATTGTACCATTATAAGATTTTACCTACACAGCTGCTCATGGGTTTTTTTCTGTTTGTTTTTTTTTTTTTTTAATGTTGCAGAGAAAGATATATAATTCATTAATATTTGGTGTACACAAAAAGCGTCCCTTGAAAGAGTCATATTGTATACGTTGACTACCACATACTCATGAAAAACAGTTTTCTAGATTCAATGTTTGCATGCTGAAATCTGGGATTATTTCAAACAAGTTTGACTTTAGTTTTTGACTCTTCAGTCAAAGGGGATAATGATCATTTATTGCCATAATACCTGTGATTCTTCCCCACAATAACACTTTTCTACCAGTTGCAGCAGCAGGAGGCTGAAAATGCAGTTTAACACATTGTGATAGCAAATTTGAATAGCTTTTGTTGACAGGAAGCATTGCACTTCCACCGGGCAATATCCACAACTCCATTACATAATTAAGCATCAATTAAAATGCTATTAAAATAAAATGTTATCCTGTTGTCTTTTCAATGGTGTTATCTTGGCACTTCATCTGCTTAATGTCATCAGTTAGCATACTAGACCCAGTGCTATTAAGGTTAATCAGCAACATGTTTATACTGTACATTAGCATGTCATAACATATGTCAAACAGGAAACTTGATCATAATGATGATGATGGACTCACAAAGGAATATATAAAAAAAAGGAAAATATGCTGACTCCTATCTGAAAGATTGCTTTGGCTTTCAGTTAGGTGCTTGATGATTTCAAACATCCTCATAGAACAAGGTAAATAAAGATGAAAATAGAATGAAGCTTGAAGTCTGTCTAGAGATAGGACAACAAACATAATCAGGGCCTAGCGTTGTCCTAGAATCCTCAAGCACACCTCTAAAAGCCAATGGCTAACATTTTGTTATAGTCGTCCATGAAAATTCACTGGAAAGACTTTTTTCATCACAATGGATAACCAAAGTGCCATCCATGTATATTTCAGAATGTGCAATACATAGTCTAGCTAATGGTAAATGCCGGTCAGCCTACATTTCTTGCATGATTTCAAAAGTATTTTGTGCTTACTGAGTCAACAGCTTGATTCAAATACTGTTGGAATAATGATTTAAGAGCATCACAGACAAAATTCACTTTTTTCTTTTTTCAAGACCACTTACAAGTGAGATAAAGAACTGTACTAAAAAGGAACACGCAAGTTTAAAGTCACTGTCACTTCTTCTATTTATGTACATGACATATTGAAAAATAACTTGCTGTCTTTTTTTACTTTTTTTCCAACAGCTATCATCAATCAAAACATAGATTTGTAGTCAAAGGATTAAGCTCTTGATACATTTGAATTTTCTCTATTGTATTAAAATCTTTCAGTATGAAGTGAATACCTGAGCATACTCTTTAGTGAAAAATTGTGTGAAAAACATCATACAGGCTGCTAGCTAAAGTAGTGATTAAATACTTTAGATACAGTAACAATGTTAACTAGTTAGGAGCAAAATTTATGTATTTATTTATTTGTAAATTCCTTGTGTCACAAAAAGAGATTCTTTGGTGATAAGGAGTTCATGGAGGAAAACAATATCCAGTAGATACAGTTACTTGAAAACAAAAGTCTCAGATTTTTTTTCTTTTCTTCTCTCTTTTTTTTTTTTTTTTTTAATGAGTGACTAGAAACTTAATCTATTAGGGAATGATGACTAAGAATTGTAGAGGAGGTAAAATTAGATCTGACTCTAACTTTCCATTTAAATAAACCTTGAACAGAAAGTTAAAAAAAAATGTACAAAAAGGGTCTATGATATGTTGTTAGATCCTGTTCCCAAAGTGTTAGTGGCAAAATTCCCACTGATTTATCTGGAAATCAAAGGAAAACCTAAATGTGATGTCTGAATTCTAGTTAATTCGATATTCTCATTTAACTTCCTGATAGTGTTTGACAGGTTTGGGAGACAATGACCCAGTTCCATTGTTATTCTAAGGAGCTTTTGTTTTTAATCCATTTTTTTTATGTACACAAAGGAACCTAGATTTCTGTGTCAAAACATCAGTATATTGCTAGCTGTGAGTCTCTAGAACTAGTATTCATTAAAGAAGGAAATCAAACAGATGTACAGCTTTTGGGTCACAATGTCTTTAAAATAAGAGTTCACAAATTGCTAAACAAAATTCAGTCAAGATATTGTTGAGAGCAATCCTTGCTTTCACTTCCCAAAAGAAGGAGTTTGGTAAGTAACAGAAAATGTCAAAATCCTGACTCTACCATTCACTAGTCATATTTTCAGGGGCATTATTCCTTTTCAAACATTTTACTTGTGGAGATAAAGCTCTTACTTGTTAAATTTAGAAACTGGGAATCCAGTCTAACTGTACATCAATGATTATTTGGGTTTATTTATCTCACACTGAAACAGATGTGAATTGCCTTGTTGGAGTTTCTCTGTGTTACCATCTAGGGAGACAAGACCAGTGGCCAAGACAAATTTGATGTCTAACTTTTACGTAACAAAGTTAGAGAAATCCTACCTTTAGTGTTCTCAATAAGGTGAAATTTTACCTAAGAAACAGATTGTTTTACAATCTGAAATCTTCTATATTCTTGTTAAAATGCATGTTTTACAGGCTGTTAAAAATCATGTGTATTTTTAGCAAACATAAATATAACTTGGACAGGAATATATTTGTAACTGTCATAACTGAAATAGCTACAGGACATTTAAAAAATGCAGTGAGGACTTGTTTTGATAAAACCATCCCACAATTACTTTTCAGAACAGAAAATTTGTGGTTGTTGATCACTGCTACTCAAGGACTTTAGATCTGTTAACATCAATAAGGATATGCTGCTCAGGCTTCATAGTTCAGTCACTGACTCTGCTTTCTTCAGGAAAATGTTATTATGCAATACGGCTGGCTGAGAGAACAATGATCTGCTTCTGAGTTTTAACCTGCATCAAGAGATATCTCCAATAAATATCTCCAATAAATAATACCATTCCAGACATAGGGAACGTATGGATTTTAGGATGCTGAATGCTATGAAATAATATTTTAAATTAGAGTTGGTGAAGTTAAACCGAGAGAAACAACTGTAAAATATGGAAGAGAGAATTTTCCACCTGGCACATCACAGTTACAGTGATCAGAGCTGCCTTCAACCCTCTGGCAAGTGGAGGAGAAAGAAGAGCTCCCAAATGCTTAGGTAATTATCATTATCTTTTTTAATACATAATCATCCGGAGTTTGTGCCAGGAACCATCCATCACCCATCTGTGGCCATGCACAGAAGTTATCACTGCCTAAAAACTGGCTTAATACACTACTGGCTGTGTGACAGCTGGTTGGAAGACAGACTGCAGAAAAATCTGTGATGAGAGGATGGAACCTGAGAGCTCAAACTACGAACCTTTCCTAGACTGTCCTGTAACTAGCCATAGTGGATCAATGAATTTACTTATAATGAACTGATTTTCCATCATAAAGCTTAGCATTTTGCTAAACAGTCTAACCTCTAGGAATTCAAAGCTATAGCCTCTTGGACCATTGATGAAATAGAAGTCTAAATATAATTTTGTTTGCTTATTTAAAGCAAAATATGATTAAAATTGGTCCTATATTCTTAAAATGTATCTTTATGTAAACTATAACATACACTACCGATTTTTATTTTTACCAAAGAGAAATTAGAACTTTGATGAATTCTGAACCCTTGTTTGCATAAATACATTAACAATTTCAAAGAAACATTTAGACATGGTGAGAAAACAGTCTGATCTTTTGGCAAGCCTGTTCTACATGAACAAGACAACTTCAGTAAGGAAAGGGAACATTCCAGAAATGTCATCTTCATAGTTCTCATGATTTCAACAAAAAATTGGTTACTATGTTTGACATTCATTATCACTAACTTTAGCCTAAACTAATCTGTTCCTGGACTTCTGTAGAAAGACGTATGTTCCTCCAATGCAAGACAAAGTAGCAACTGAGCTTTAGGTGATCTGAATTATATTGGTCATGGAACAGCATTCTTCCTGTTGGCCGCAGAGAGAGCCAAGGGAGCTGACAGACATCTGTAAATGCTTCTTCTCTACTCTCCCTTCTTTTTGTAGGTGGGTCTGAGTAGGCACAGATGGAATCATGGCTGAGCAGGGACCTTCTGAAAAGGCTCAGGTGGAAGAAGGGACTTTACAATAGGTGGAAGAAGGGGCTGACTGCTTGGGAGGAATACAAGAATGCTGTCAGGGTATGCAGGGAGGAAACAAGGAAAGCCAAGGCAGCCTTGGAATTGAACCTGGCGAGGGATGTCAAGGCCAACAGGAAGGGTTTCTTTAAGTATATTGGAGACAAAAGGAAAACTAGGGAAAATGTGGGCCCGTTGTTGAATGAGACAGGTGCTGTGGTGACGGATGATGCAGAGAAGGCGGAGTTGCTAAATGCCTTCTTTGCTTCTGTCTTCACTGTTCGGGCCAGTCCTTGTGAGACCCAGACTTTGCAGGTAACAGAGAAAGTCTGGGCAAAGCAAGACTATCCCTTGGTTGACAAGGAGCACGTTAAAGATCAGTAGATAAATTGGATATCAGTAATAAAAAATATTGCTACAAAGAAATTATTGTGCTCTAAATTTCTTTAGTTTTCAGGTCCTGAAGTATCTTCTACAAACCATGCTGCCCATATGAAAAGGTTTAAAGAACCCACAGTCATTCATGGAAGAATTATCTTCAGGCTGAAGCAGTCCATGGTCTTTGCAAACAGACCTGCACTGCTTTAAAAAGCCTCCATAAAGTGCCAGGATTGCTGGGCTTTTTTCCTCTTCCAGGTTCCTCTCTAGTTTAGAAACTAGGCAATACACAGCTCAGTTCCTCCAGACCCAGATTTAAGTCTTCACTGCGCTTCCTGAGAATTACAGCACAGAGCTTTAATAGAGATCTTAAGTCTAATGACTCCCATTTAAGTTGATTAAATATTGTCATCCTAATTCCACACTGTACGTAGGAGGTAACTGATGCAAAAAATCAGAACTATTTTCTTTGACATCTAAGTCTAAGTCCATGACAAAGCTGGGACCAGGGTTCCCCAGGACCTTACCATCAATCTTCTTGGTAATACCTCCTTTCCACCTGGCATAGCAAATAAACACTAGCCAGTCAAAAAGGAATCTTATTTTATGAAATGTGATAAACCTTGCCATAACCTCACTATGAAAGCAAAAATCACAAGTTAAAGCCATGCTGACATATAAGTCCTCAGTTCTGAAATTTCAGCTTTCATCCTAGCAAGTCTTTCATGGAAATGTAAGTAAACTAAAGAAAAGCAAATGACATCCTCAACAATATTATCAACAGAGACTGTGCAAAAAGTGGAGGGATCAGACTCGGATTAAATGAAAAAAGCAAGAATCTGGTTATTACTTTTCTTTTCAAACTACGTAAGAACATACAGCCTTTTCATTACATTGTAATTATTGCAATGATACAGTTTTTTTAAAAAGTGCTGTAGTAGCATCTGAAATCAGAGAGTAGAACTACCAGTAATGAAAGCCTGTCTATTACTCAGAATGAAATCAAAGAGTAAATAAATGATGGATGATGGAAAATAGATGGCATTTTTAAAGCTGCTGTTGTAGTAATAAGTGCTATTAGTAACAGAGACAAGTCCTCCCCCTCTACTCTGCCCTGGTGAGGCCGCATCTGGAGTACTGCATCCAGTTCTGGGCTCCCCAGTTCAAGAAGGACAGGAAACTGCTGGAGAGGGTCCAGCAAAAGGCCACAAAGATGATTAGGGGATTGGAACATCTCTCCTATGGAGAAAGGCTTAGGGACTTGGGTCTCTTTAGTCTAGAGAAAAGAAGATTGAGGGGGGATCTTATTAATACTTACAAATACTTAACGGGAGGATGCCAGGGGGATGGGAGCAGTCTTTTTTCAGTGGCGCCCAGTGATAGGACGAGGGGTAATGGGCATAGGAACTTGAACATAGGAAGTTCCATCTTAACATGAGAAGGAACTTCTTTACTTTGAGGGTAGTGGAGCACTGGAACAGGCTGCCCAGAGAGGTGGTGGAGTCTCCCACTCTGGAGACATTCAAAACCCGCCTGGACGCTGTCCTGTGCAATGTGCTGTAGGTGACCCTGCTCTGGCAGGGGGGTTGGACTAGATGATCTCCAGAGGTCCCTTCCAACCCTAACCATTCTGTGATTCTGTGATTCTGTGATTCTGTGATTCTTCTTTGAAAACAATGTATCTAGATAATCCCTCTAGTACAGTTATTTCTCCTTTAGTTTCTTCAATTGTTTTAATCTTTCACTTTTAAAGAGCTTTAAATAAATCAGTTGTGTAATGGTTTTATTTAAAAAAACAGCAAAAGCACTATTTCTGTTTTCCTTCATGACAATTTATACCTTATCATATCCTTCTCCTTTATTATCACAAAAAAAGCTTTTTTATTTATTTGAACTGATGTTAATTTTTCTGTTTATTTATAAAGCTGGATATATATAATTTTTTTAAACTAATTAACTCAACTTTCTTAGCTTATATTCCTTCTTCAGAGATGATCAACACAGGTAAGGGTATCTTTCTGCCTTGATTTGGAAAGGATTTTGATTTCAGCAACATAAAAATTGCCACATCTTAACAGAAAATTGACTTCATATTCAGAAGTAGAAAATGAGCAATGTTCTCTCCAAACATCTATATTGGGACATTTTTGAACAGCAGCTGCAAAACCAGAAAGTTAGCTTGTTGTCTTATGTCTGTAAAGACAAGTCTGCAGGGAGACACGTCAAGAGACAGGCAATTCATGTTTCCTGTGTATTGTAATATCTTTAACCTTACTAGTCAGAGGCACAATAGTGTTTTTTTCCCACCGTCCTTCAAAACATTTTGTATAATGATGTTTTTCCATGATTTATCTTCCTCTTCCCTTTTCTCATAGGTAGATTATGATGCCTAAAAATCTCATTTTGAAACTTCATTGTATTCTTAGCAATATTGATTAACCACTTATTTGTCTTTTTGAACATAACACCACAGTTGTCCCATTACTTTTCTTCTAGTCTTACTTCCTCCTTTGAGAATCGTGTTCAGTTTTGACAGCCTCCTCTCAACAAAGTCATGCTGCATCCTCATTTTATTAAATCTTGTCAATAGTAATCTGAATACTTTTCCAGTATGGAAATATTTTATTTGCATTTTTTATTTTTTATTTACATATTTTTAACCGTAGTTTGCACTGAGCAATTGTTGTTATTTAACAATCCACAACGATTCTTAGGTCAAGTGATTACAGGTATTTTAGAGTATATCACTGTGAACTACTTTAACTCTTTGTTTAGCTGTAGACTCTTTGGATTATTTACAGTGTGTTTCATTGTCATATGTTGTACCACAGTCTTTCTCAGGACATGAAGACTCATCCTTTATATAAATTTGGAGTAACTTATATCTAAATAAACCAAATAGTATAAGCTTCATCAACCTAAAATACACAAAGGAAGACTTCAGCTTAGAGATACAAGTTGATGACCTAAATGGAAAAGTAAATTTTCTTTCCAATTTTTTTTGCATTTAAATTTTCAAATTTTACAAGAACTTGGAGATAATAAATTTAAAACAAAAAATGAAGTATTTTCACATGTATTTTTTTGGTTTTGCCTAAGTATGGGTTACAGGCCACTTTGAGAACAGGATACAGTTTGACCCTGGAGACCAATTTCTTACCTCTAAAATGGGCAGATATCTAGCTATAACTTTTTAAAATAAAACGTTAACTTTTGCTTCCTTTATTCCTTTTAACACTCAAGGTCATAGTACAGAGCAGCTTCTTATTTTAAATGTACAATTGGAAAGGCTTATGACACTTTTGGACAGGTATATCCTGCAGTATCATTAAATTGCATTCTCTTCTGGAGGTATTTTAATTATAATTACACAAATATGAAAAATCAAGGTCACATCTTTCTGGCAAGAGCAAACTCTATGTTTAACATCTCATTGATGTCAAATTTCCAGAAATCTTCCATCAATAAAGCAAAACACTTAATTTTTTTCTCAATTTCAACATAAAAATACACTAATTAAACATATTTTAGATAATAAAATATCATGCATATATTTTTAAACTATCCACACATAAAAGAAATAAAATAAAAAAAAACCACTTTTTGATAGATTTTTAGTGTCTCTATTAAATTAAAACAAAATGCCAAAATAAAGTCTATTCTGAAGAAAGAAAAAATACATTGATAAACAGATGAAAATATGCTTATGAAAGAATATAAGCGTATAAAAATATGGTTACATAAAAACTAAAGATTTTGTGGGATGTCTACCTACTACAATGATGCATTAGGTATAATAACTTAAATAGATTACTGCAATATTGCAATACTTAAATAGATTAATGTAAAGTTTTTACATATTGCTGATGTCTGTATAATTAGAACAAAGCTGAATTACAACATTCAAAATGTAACACATGATGTTAATAACTACTTCCACATGTCTGGATGATTAGGGATATATTGTAATTAATTATAATAATAATGATTATGATTAAATCATTAACTTTAATAGATATGGGTAATTAAGAATAATTTCATTCCATGAGTTAGTTTCATGTATACATACAACTGTAATAGAAAAAAAGTTCTTTGTAAGTTCAGAGATTTCACCTTGAATCCTGATTACATGTCAGTGCTGTACTTTAAATCTTTTGAATCAAGATAGGATCAGTGTGCTCCACCGAATAATTTGTAAGACCCTTTGATTTTCCTAAAAAGTTTTATGACAGTATTAAATATAATATGGCTCACTATAAAATATGTGAAATTTGAAGAGCATCTTAGCTTTGAACTTCACAATCATTTAAAAATAGAATTAAAAAAATGTTTTAATATGACACTTCTCCTAGACTCCTTTTCCCATCCCTATATCACAACAAAAATACATTCAGAACTGAAACATATAAATTTTTTAAGTACAAGAACTAATTATTCAAGAACTAATTATTCCATTATAATTCTATTTTAACAGCTCTTCTCAACCAAAATAAGTGAAATATCACTTACCATAGTAAACCTTAGAAGTGTGTGTTATATAAGGGAAAACTCAGTTACACAGCATTTATCATTTAAAGAATAACACCCATCATGACTTTCAACATTATTTTTCATTAATGGGGTAGCATTCATGATAAATAATACTGATAATAAAGATAGAATTCATCTAATCATGTGTACCTACTCTTCTTGTAAGTTTCTAAAAATATGCTGCAATATGCTGATGTTTTATCTATTGCATGGTTTACCTTCAATCCATGTAGAATAGGCATTTATAACTATGGAAGATATGTTGATCTTTAGAGTGTTCTTTCTAAATGATATCCTCAAATATTACCCCTTATCTTGCCCCAATTTCTGGGCATATTCTGTCTCTGTAATGTTTTTCAGGAGCGAAGATCAAAGACAAAGTCTGTGTGCAGAGAAGCATGTATGCAAGCTTTCAGGCTGCTTCTTATAATTTTCTTTTTTCACCCTTTCTCTGCATATGTACATTGTGAACCAGAATCAGTCTTAGCCTCTGTCGTTCACTCAGTCGTAAGCCCAGGAGAAAAGCACTTATTCAGAAAATAATACTGACATAAAGATTTTAGAACAAAATATTACAAAAGAAGACTAAAGCCAATTCATATGAGATGCAGAGCCCTTCATCTCTAATTAGCCAGTCTTAAGTCAACCTAACTCAGCAATGCCTCACAGTCAATACTGTCTAATGAGTGTTTGGTGCCCTATGAGAAATGAATAAACTGTCTATTTTAGTTGCTTCTAGACAAGATTTCCCGTTGCAGGAAAATATACTAAAACTTCACTGGCAGCCTTCGATGGAAAGATGAGGAGCACTAAGTGTTTAGAAAAAGTGATCTGCTGTGGCCCTCAGTAATGTTTCCAGGCAGAGGTTGATATATATTAGTAGAGTTTGCATCAGTCTTACTTTTTCTGTACTGTTGCTGGATATAGATGAAACAGTTGCTCAGAGGACTTTCACAAATACTAATAATAATCCCTTTAAAATTATATCAGTATAAAGGGATTGTTGATTTTATTGGAGAACTGGTTAGTAAATATAATGATAAAAAAGTTTTCATAAAGAAGGTGCAAACAAATGCACTATGTGGAAAAAAAATGTGCTTACAATGTTGAGATGACAATGTGAGAGTAATAGACCTAGTGTATATATAACTATACATATACAAATGCATATACATACATATATGCGTATAAGGAGAATAAGGCAAATCTATTTTTTGGCTACAGGGTGACCCAGTGCCCTGTATTAAAGATTATTTTTAAACAACCAGTTAGGAATGCAAGTAATTTTATACCACTGTATATAATGAGAGTCATAAATGAAGTAGATTTTGTTTTAGGTGAGGAAGCCTGTTTACCATTGTGACAATGTCTTGCCATGTCCATAAGATAAGTAATCAATAGTTTTATGCTTAATTCTCCTGTGCATTGTCATTTTTCAAAGTCACAAAATTATTAGGGAAAGTTTTATCTTAAAAATAATAAATTATTGTTAGATTAAGATTCTGAGACTTATTTTGTGGAAGAAAAGAGAACTTTCATTATATTAGGAACAAAATAAGTATAATTTAGACAGAACTTTCATGTATGTTTCAACTCCATGCAAAGCTACATTGGACTCTTAATGAATGATGACTTGGTAGAACAGCTAAGGGGATACTGGGAAAAGGAATGGAATAGCAACAAGTGACAAGTGCAAAAAAGGGGTAGGAGAAAGAGAATAATTCTTTAAAAAAGAAGAATCAAGAAACAAGAGAAAAAAGTGGCAAAGAACATGTTCATAAATGGTTATTAACAGAGACATAAGAGTAACCTCACAAAGACTAATCTAGCAAAGTATTTAAACATGAGCATTGACTTAAAAAGAAGCAACTGTTCTGAAATCAATGCTCAAGGAAATAAAGTTTATGTATGATTAAGATCTAAATGATTAAAAGGATGGAACACAACACAGTCATCCCAGTCTTCTGAAACAAGAGATATTCAGATTTGATTATTTTCAATAAACCATTCTCAGTTACTGTTTAAATAATAAGGGGAAGATTTTAGCAAAGTAAGGGAAGACGACACCAAAGCAACTCATATTGTATAATATATATGCATAACTGGAGAAATCTTAACCCTGTTAAACTAAGAAGTTTACAAAGAACAGGACATACTGGGCAAAACTCTTCACTGCTTTGACAGTCTGACAGACCTGAACCTAGCTAAGTATCTACACAGATGGAGTAAAAAATCACCTATATTGAGATACACTGCAAAGTATTCACTAGGGCACTGTAGGAATCAGTGTTCACCCCATTGTATTATGTTCTTTTTATTGACCTCGAAGAAGCCACACATTAATTACATTTACAGGTAATGCTTCTGATTAATCGGTTAATGTTTGCAAATGTCTTTGATAATACAAAGCATTATTTTATACTAGATGACATATATTATTATGCTACAAGTGATGCTGTAAATAGGGTAACAATAGAACATCAAAAAATCCTTAAAGTAATGAAAAAATGTATACTAAAACCATGAATTACATCTAAATTGCACACCTACATCGTACCTACTCCATATGGCAGAGTCTCCTTATGAAGCAAAAATATACAAAAAGGCCTCAAGGTAAGAGAGGACAACAAAACAGGTGTCAATAGTTTATAAACAGTTTCAGATTTAGAGGTGCATGAGGATTGTTGGGAGAGCTGAGTGGGCTGTAGTACTCCCATTGCCTTCCTCCCTTATTAAAACTACTCACTGCAGCAAATGCACCTAATGCTCATGAGAAGTTTAGAACCGCACAGCTGTGCAGCCATCTTTCTTTCAATAGGGCTCTTGAGTAGTAACAGTACAGGTACTAAACTTTAGGAAAGGCAATTACTTAACTGGATATAACCATAAGGATTCCCTTATTAAAAAGAAAAAAAAAAAAAAAAAGAAAGGAAGAAGAATGATTTAATGCTCTGTTATGATTTTATTAACTTGTACTTGTCTGAACAATGTCTAATTCAGTGTTTGAGAAAAGTTTTTAACTCTTTAAGAGATGCAACACCAAGTTGTGAAAGTAATTTCCCAAATCGGTACACACAAATATTAGTCACTCTACTTCTGAATTTAGACTGTTTCCTGAATAATTCTGGCTGTGAAAAAATGAATACATAACTCAGTGACACATTTTTTCACCAACCCATTGATCAATATACGTGCTGAGGATACCCTGGGCCCAGCTTCAACACCCTTATTAACAGAGAGATTCTGAACCTGAACCTGTCATCTCCACTACTGAGCTCTCAGGCATCAAGGTGACCACAGACAAGAAAGCTGAAACTCCTCCAATATGTGGGCACACGTTATTGTTCATAAAACTAGAAATTTAGAAGCCTTGTAACAAGATTGATTTTTACCTTCCTGTTAGAACATTCAAGCAGGAGTTAGGATATATGGAGTCTAGTCTATATGTTTTTCTATTCTGTATTTTGATCTTTGACCATTAATTAAAGCGTAAAAATTAGAGATATTCTCACCAAAGTATGTTGTTATTATAAGGTTAAAAGACCTACTTCACATCAACTCATTTGATTACTTTTTCTCTTTTTTCCTTGGTGGAAATAAAAGACTGCAAATTAGTAAGTTGATTGGTAAAAGACAATAATTTCCTGCTTTTTGTTCTTAGATATATTTCTTACACTTTTGTTTCTACTGCTCTATTTTATTTTGAAAAAAATCCCAGATGGAAGCCAAATATTGTGGTTTGAGTCAAAAAATACACCTTAATCTTCTGTTATAAATACACATATGCATAAACAAACCACTTCTCTGTATATAGAGAGAAGCTTTTCTCATCAAAACAAGATAGATGGAAACAGTTGATTTTGTTTAGATTGCATCAACCCTTATGTAATTTTTCAAGTTCAGTGTTGAAAACAGAAAATAAGTTCTTTTCCCAGGCCTAATTAGGACAAAAACCATTATTCTGAATATGTTTCCATCTTCTTTAAGCTTGTAATTTATTTTTTTGTGTGTGTGTGTGATTAGTAGGAATCGGAATTGAAAGGTCTACTTTGATCCAGTTTTTATAAGAACTGTGTTTTCATGGTCATCAAAATGACCTGAAAGGTTTATGTCAGAGAATTGGTACAAAGCCTCTCTGCAAGTCTTGTTATGTATTCATACACAGTAGTAGTTTATAGCATCAATTGGGCTATTGTACAGGATTGTATTACACTTCCAAGTAATTTAGTAAGATTTTTTTCTACTGCTGTACCCTTGACATGTAAATATATAGTAAAACAAAATTCAGCTCCTCATCTACTATAACATGTCTTAATTATAGACAACAAACTATGGTGATTTGCAAAAACTGATATTCTAACACTTGATGTTACTTATGCAATAATACAAAACATATTACATGCAGATGTGAAAATATTTCTGTTTACAGGAAGACTAATTAGTGGCTTCCTAATTAGACATCCTAAACCACCAAGATTATTACCAGTACCAATCTGTCTCATCTAGGACTAGCTCGAGTCCCTGTATCACGCTACTGTGCTAATTAGCTATATCTGTATTATGGTATTTCATGGTTAAAGGAAGTACTCAGTTGGATATTCTGTTTCATTAACTGTAATATATTAATCACCATCAGTGGGTGAAATTTCTTTTACCAGACTTCAGTGTCTAGGACTTGATTCATTTGCCACCCCCATAAGGCCTTCAAATCTCATGTAGCACCTAAAAGAGACATAATTATTTGGACTGACAACTACAAGCCATGTGGGGCATCTTGTGACTTCCTAGATGGTTGTAAGCACCTATGTTCAGACAATTCTATCAAGTTGCTAGAAAGCAGATGCCATTATATGAATGACTTGTTCCTTGTCCTTAATTTAAGTGGGATGAAAGAGACATCATTCAACTGACCTATTTTGTACATCCACATTAGGCCAAGACGAATCACGTCCTGTGTGAACCTACGTTACACCACTGTCTCTAGAAGAAATCTATATGACTAGCTCAGCTCAGACTGTATGCTATATAGTCAGAAGTTCAGTGAAAAGAACCCCACCCATCATGATTTCCTGGTATGGCTAGGTTTTGTGAAGGCTCTATTGTTCATACACCAACCTGCATAGCTTGACACTAAAAGCTTTTTCCTGTTTTGGGAGAAATGAAATGGTAGATTCTTAATAGAATGGCATCAAACTTTCTATTCTAGACCATCTAGTTAAAGAGGAGAATCTGGCTGATCATCTGCAGAGCTGGCTATCATTTTCACATGCTAAATATTACAGATCGTTCTATATATATTAAGCAGTGGGAAATATATAATGTCAGTACATTCAAAAAATCATAGGTTGTCGAGTGTATGATATCAATGCAAAATTTCTTTCCGATAAGAAACACATTCCCCATCAGTAGAGGACTTTTTTCTACTTTAAACTCAATTTGTGATTAAATTGGCAATCTCCAGCAGTACTTCAAGAAGTGAAGTACAGCAAATATGTTTAAGTTAAAGCCTCATTAATGCCAGCTCTTCAAATAACAGTTTTAATGGGAACAAACACTTTTTTTAAAAAAGGCAAACAAAAGTATATAAGAATGCTAGAAAGAATGCTAGAAAAAAAGGCATCTCAAACTGAATTAACTTATGAATTTGTTTTTTTTAAAGTTTGACCCATTCCCATAAGGAGAAATATAAGAAATTCAATCAAATCTCCTGTAGTGGTGTAACAGTGGTGAGCAGCTAAACACCACACAACCACTCACTCACTCTCCTCCCCAGTGGGGAAGGGTAAAAGTGAGAAAATGTGTGGGTGAGATAAAGACAGTTTAATAAGTAAAGCAAAAGCTATGCACACAAGCAAAGCAAAACAAAGAATTTGTCGATTACTTCTCATTGGCAGGCAGGTGTTCAGCCAGCTCCAGGAAAGCAGCGCTCCATCACATGTAATGGTTACTCGGGAAGACAAATGTCATAACTCCAAATACATTTTTCTCCTCCTTCCTTCTTCTTCACCCAAGTTCTATTGATGAGCACAATGTCATATGGTATGGAATATCCCTTTTCTCAGTTGGGGTCAGCTGTCCCAGCTGTGCCCCCTCCCATCTTCTTGTGCACCCCCTGCCTACTTGCTGGTGGGGTGGTGTGAGAAGCAGAAAAGGCCGTGATGAGCAGTAAGCACTGCTCAGCAAAAACTAAACCATAATTGTTCCATCAACACAATTTCATCACAAGTCCAAAACATACCCCCATACCAACTACTATGAAGAAATTTAACTCCGTCCCAGCCAAAACCATAAACTATACCTGAAATATCTATTTTGCTTTTTTTATCTCTCTGAGGAGTATGCAGATGTCAGTGTTGCAGTATGTATGCTATATTGCTTAAATATTGTTTTATCCAATGCATGTCATAAAAATGGCTTATAATTTTCTCATCTTTATCTCCTTATATTACCTCTGTGTTTATGAGCTGTGGTAGGTTGACTCTGCCCAGCAGCAAAGAACCAACATGTGTACTCGTTCACTTCCCCTGCAGTGGGATGGAGGAAAGAATCAGAAAAACAAGAAAACTGGTGGGTGTATAAGATATATATATATATATATATAAGTTCATTAAATGAAGGGAAAAGAAAGAAAAAAGACAATCCAAACCAACAAGCAATGCACAGACAATCACTCACTACTTCCTACAAGCAGATTGATACTCAGCTGGTCTGCGATCAACGGCTACTTTCCAAAGATCAAACTCCCAGCTTTTATCATGGAGCATGATGTCACATGGTAGAGACAACCCCTTCAGTCAGTTTGGGTCAGCTGCTCAGTCTATGTCCCCTCCCAAGCTCTTGCCCACCCCCAGAGTACTGACTGGGGGCTAGAGACAGACTAAAGAACAGGGAAAACCTTGATATTGTGCAAGAACTGTGCATCTTCTTCAAGATGCTACTTCCTGTTACACAGTTGTATGTTATTCTTGGAAAAATGCATTCCAGTTCTAGTAGTAGATCCCAGTAAGCATTTCCTAAATTCTACCCATTTAATATCACATGAGAGTGGCCACAACAGTCTCTATTTTTTTTCCTTAGTATGGGGCACTTATGATACTTCTCTTAAGAAATGCTAAGAAGCAGCATAAACTCCCCCAGATGAAAATGTCTTTATATTGTCTGCAGCAGCAACACTCTAGTAAGTTTTCTCAAGCCATACGTCCCGTATCCACACTGAAGGCTGTGTTTGCCTGTATTTTCCACCAGTTATGTTTACACTTAAACACAATTCTCAACTTAAAGCTTCATAGAATATGTCACAGAGGAAAAACAAAGTGGCTGGGGTGAAGATTTAAAATGCAGAAGCACGGACATAAGCAGAATTAATTTTCCAGTTCAGTTGCTGAAAGAAAAATTAGGAGAAGGCACAGGAAGAGAGAAAAAAAACACAAACCCCAGCATTTTATTTTAACACAACATTTTTTTTTTTTATTCTTACAGAAACAATGGGCCTAAAAAGTATCATATGGAATCAGTGAAATATTTTTTCTTTCAATTATTTAAGGAAAATAAGACAATGAAAATTAAAGAATACAACCATTTCTTTCAGCTGGGATATCCCCCTGCTGCCCAACATTTAAATTATTTCTCCACAAGGTGTAAGACCCCAGGGTGACAAGTGATAGCCTCAGCTGCCATTTTTTACATAATTTAAATTATTATTTAGTGATTTTGGGAGAATGACTCCAAACCAGTGGTCCTGACACATACCAGAAAAACAAAAAATCCAGGTTTGATCTGTAAAAAAAAGAGTTTGAACTTATTTTCCATCTTTTTCAAGAGTGCTGAATTTAACAAGAAAAATATATTTTTTTTTTTTTTTTATTTTACCCCCTAGCCTCACCTATAGAGATATTTTTGGCACTCAACCTTTTTTTAAACTGGAGACATATCATGAACGTGATCTTTTTTTATTAGACGTTCACTTCAGAGATTTCTAGAGTTTCCAGATTCTAGTGTATACATCAATAAGTACTTAAACTTTTTAATGTAATACAGAACCCTTCACAGTTACCTCTCACCCAATATTTAAAGCACTCCTTAAGGGAAAAAAAGACAGTAAATTTTGAATTCAAAACTGTTCAGCTAGAGAAGAGAACTGTATTAATTTCAATCTCCAGAATAAGTATGTCCAGTTTGTGAATCTAGATTTAAAAAGAAACAGTGAATTTTAACGCATTGATGATTTCTTTTAGACAAAAATTATTTGGGTTAAAAAACTGATAAGGAAATCACTTAGCTGTGATTAGTCAGATATTTTTTTATTATTTGATAAATAACTATGGCAAAACTACTAAGTTGGACATGAAATTTCACATTGATTTGGGATAGTTCCTTACAGAGCCCTTCCTTTGAACAGAAACCTTCTAGAAGAATAAGTGTTTATCACTTTTTTTCACTGAATCCCCCTCTTGCACTTATGGAATTTAGTTATTTTTCCTCTGTGAGTTATATCTATATTCAGCTACCTTTGTATGGAAAAATGTTAAGGAATACAAAGGTCAAGATTGCAGTATTTCCTTTTTTTCAGACAAATAGACTTCTGTTTTCCTTTTTAAAATTATAGGCTTTGTAAGGGATTTTGTTTTGCACTGAAATTGAATAAAACTTATTTCAGTGTTATTTTGGTTAATTATTCTAGTCAGTGGTATTTTTAGTGTGTCAAATAAATATACCTATATTTTTATCTTCTTATTTATGTGAATATATACGTATTTTTTTTTATATTCCCTAATAAAAGTACTTTCTTAAGTATTCTAGCCATTTTCTACAGTTCCTTTCCTTCTGCTGGAATCTTCTAACACCTTTTGTGTTTTATTTTCAACTTTTCTCTCTTTCTGCAGTACTGTTCAAATTAATCCAGTTATGAAGAAACACAGATCAGACCTTATGGGTTCACACTTTGCTGACCTTAAGATACAACATGTATAAAATTTAATTCTTTGTCAAATAAATACAAATCTAACTTCAAATTAGTGATTATATGTGGTAAACATATAAACACCTTTAATTTCTTTTGCATCTCAAATTGTATGAGCCCAAAGGTGGGTAAAAACCTAAAATTGAAATAATAACTAGTTTCCTTACTTGCAAAAATCAGCCTTTTGTGAAAGGTATTTTCACCAATTTGTTTTTAATTGCAGAATGAAGTAATGAAGCTTATACAAGACAGCATAAGTATAGATTTAACTAGGATGGAAACAAAAGAATATAATGAGTCAAAATTTGAAAATTGTTTGGTCTGACACAGCAACATTTAGTTTTCCTTCCATCTTTTATTCCCAAAACGTTTTCATTTTTGCCCTTTTTTCCTTCCTTTGGCAAGTATACTGTTGACAATTCAATGAAAATAAAAAAAAAAAAAAAAAAAAAAGAGAAGACATTTTATTAGATTTTTTATAGACGTTTTATTTCTCTTTCAGGTTCCCAAAACTCTTTTTCCACTCATGGATGTTTTAGATCCACATCTTCTTTCTTATGATTTTCCTTCCAGCTTCTGGTGACATGATAAAATTGGTGGTTTAGTCTTTTTCTGCATCAGTAATTCTGTCTTTGTTAACTTAGGCACATTTTTCTTATCTTGTCACATGGAAATACTTGCACCCTGTTTCACAAGATAAAGTTTCAGTAAAAAAAACAAGTTGTAATGATATGCCTGTAGTTTCATCAGCTTTCCCTGCTTTTACTATAATAAAGTACATTATCAAGAAAGTATCAGAAGTATCTTTAGCAACAACATCAGAAAGAGAATTTTGCACAGACGCAGCTCTCCTAGCTACAGTAAGCAGAGAAACAGTCTGTCAGAAATGCAGAGAACTGTTCCTCTTGTAAGTGTAAACGTACAGGCAGATATATCAGCATTTAATCAGTTTTTTAAGAAGCCAACAGACTTAGACATTAATACCTTTCAGTGTTACTTGAAAAGGTGGGGAGGGGGAATTCTTTTAATTTTTGCATACCCCTGGATTCTGTTCTCTTCACAGTGATAATCTTTCTGCCCAAAAGAACTCTATCTTCAAAAAAACGGTAAACTTTTAGAACTTAATAGCTTTTTTGTAGAAAAGACAAATTCCTGTGTTGTTTCACCAGCACAAATCCTGTAAAATGTATGTTCTATAGGGATCATTTTGCAGAAGACAAAAAAAGCTTTTCATGGCATTGTTATGGAAGGGCCGCTGCCTTAGGGCTGCTGTCCAGGTAGTTTGGCCAGATGAATCAGATGTGATCAAATCAGTTCTTCTCTAAAGATGTTTTCTAATTAAGACAAGAAGCTAGAATCAATTGAACTTCTTTTAAACAATTTGGCTTCATTCAGAAAGACTTCTTAATTCAGTCACTGCTATGAACTCCAAATATGAGCATGAAAGTTTAAAAAATGTTTAAATAAAACATAGCACACTGGTATAAATGGAGCAATGAATATTTCCTTATCATCTCTTCGAAAACCATCCTACAGAAAGTGTGTTTGAAAGACTAATCAGGTCACAAGTTCTGGAAATATTTTGGGATCTTGTCAAAGTCCTCCACAGCTGCTGGGAATGCAGTGAAAGGTCTCTATTAACCAGTATGAAAAATCAACAGTCACAGAAAGACCCAAGGTTTTGCCCAAGCTTCTGATTGTACTCTAAACATGTCTAAAAAGCATGACAGTGAAATCCCTTCCCTCTGACCCTTCAGGAGAGACCTTGCAAGACAAAGACTTTGGCTTCAATTTAGTTATCTAAAGAAAGGCCACCAGTGCCATTGGATAAAACTTACAGTACCTCCCCTACTCTCCCCTTGTAGCAGCTCCCCTCTTTGGGGCTGCCACTCCAGAAGGTGGATGGTCTCACCTAAGTTCTGTACCTTACCTACTACCACTGTCTGACCACTTAGTCGAGTCTTTTTATTCTTCTCAAATAGTAATTTTGATACCGTAAAACTTGGTCAAAGAAAACCCTCTAAGACCTGTTTGCAAGTTTGAGAAGGCAGACATTCTTTATTACAGTGCTGGATACATGGGGGATTGCTCCTCCTAGCATGCATGTGAATGCCATGTGTTGCTTCAGACACAGCTTATCTTCTACAGTCATTTTGCATATAAGAATGAAATTTCTCAAGGCCTTTGCTATACATACAAAATGACTGTAGAAGATAAGAGGAATTTCCCAAGGCCTTTAGGCCTAGTGTATCAATTTGAAATATTAGCAGCTTTGTAAAGGACAGTAATGCTAGGAAAATTAATTGCTGAAACATACAGAATTTGAAATACATATACTGCCCTTTAGAACTCATATACACAAAAGCTCTATCATGTGGTTTCTTGAAAGCCAGACACACAAAATATATATTCAGGGTTGAAGCTGAAGGGAGAGAAAACATTTGGAATTATTTGCTTGTAATTTTTAAAGAGGTCATGAGCCAGTTTTTATCTCTTAAAGTGGATTTTTTTTAAAAAAAGAATCTTCTTCCCTGGATATCATGCTTACAAATTCTAAGAGCCCTTTAAAACCCAGACTCAAGTTGTTTGAGAAACTTGTTCCCAAATAAATAAAAGTGAGTCTCCAAAGTGACTAGCTATCACTTCCAGTGGAAGTACTGAGACAGTAATAATCATAGAATCACTGAGGTTGGAAAAGACCTTTAAGATCATCGAGTCCAACCCATACACCTAACACTGCCAAGTCCACCACTAAACCATGTCCCTAAACACCATGTCTACATGTCTATTAAATACCTCCAGGGATGGTGACTCTACCACTTCCCTGGGCAGCCTGTTCCAATGTTTAACAACACTTTCCGTGAAGAACTTCTTCCCAATATCCAATCTAAACCTCCCCTGGTGCAACTTGAGGACATTTCCTTTCATCCTATCGCTTGTTACGTGGAAGAAGAGATCAACCCCCACCTTGCTACAACCTGTTTTCAGGTAATTGTAGAGAGCAATAAGGTCTCCCCTCAGCCTCCTTTTCCCCAGGCTAAACAATCCCAGTTCCCTAAGCCACCCCTCATAAGATTTGTGCTCTAGACCCCTCACCAGCTTTGCTGCCCTTCTCTGGACACACTCCAGCACCTAAAAGTCCTTCTTGTACTGAGGGGCCCAAAACTGAACACAGTATTCAAGGTGTGGCCTCACCATTGCCAAGTGCAGGAGGATGATCACTTCCCTAGTCCTGCTGGCCACACTATTCCTCACACAAGCCAGGAATAAGTATTCACTGTCTCTATCTGTCTAAGAACAGCTGTGTTTGAAGTGTGAAAAGCTATTCTATATCAACATTCTTTTGTTTCTTCCTCAGTTCTTCAGTAAAAGTGGAAACAATCTCAGACAGTCAAATTTAGGTGGAGTTTTGTTTTAAAGTAATTGAGAGAACCTATGTTGATAAGTTCTCTCTTCAGGGAGAGACAGTAAGAATTAATGAGTCTAAAACTCATGTCCCCATATTTCAGCAGTGAATTAAAGAATCTTTTTTGTTCCTTTCCTTACTGTTAGTTAGCTGTTACAGCTTGGTCTTCTGTACCTACCTGGTAGCAATACTAGCTGCCTAGTACCTCTAGAAATGTGTGAGGCTGAGATTTTATTATTATTACTTACTAATTTCTAAAATCATTGTATACAAGTTGCAACACATTAGAAATAAAGGCTTGGTTATCTAGAACTTTTCTGTGCAGAGGGCTTTCTTGCTTTTGATGCACAGAAAAATCTTTGCTTCTTTGAACATTAAATGGTTTGCTTACTGCAGCGTTTTGATAACAAAGAAGATTACATTAATTGGAAGGAAATGCATTGGACCAGACCCTCAACTGAATTCAAAAGAATCATTGACATTTCATAACACCTGGAGGTCTAGCTCTTTCCTCTGAAGAATTTTTTTTTTCCCTTTACCTCAAAGCACCTGCTGATTAATTTATATTTTTCAGATGCTGTAGTGGTCATTCTTCTATTTCATACCATTTTTTCCTGTAATACATTTCACAAACTTCCACCTGCATCAACTTTTTCCCTTGAGAAAACCCACACATCTTATTCTAAGTTACTGACAGTATTTTCTGTTTCCAAAATATTGCTTTCCTTAGTCTTTTACAGAAATTACAGACAAGAACTTACCAAAAAACTTATTTTCCCACATTTTTACCATTTCTGAAAGGAAAGTAAATATATCAGTTTTATTTGGGTTTTTTTAACCTTTTTGTTTGATTGATTGTTTCATCCTCTTAATCACTAGGCCACTACCTTTTATAATCTTTGCTTTTATGAAACATTTTCCTTTCACTGAATATATGTATCTCCATTATCCTCATTTTGGAGGTCTCTCCAGATGGCAACATGACCTTCTGGCATATCAGACACTCCTCCCAGTTTGGTGTCACCACCAAACTCTCTAAAAGTACACTGTCCCATCACATAGATCCTGTTGAACAGGATTGGACCCACTATTGACACCCTGGGTACAGCAGTAGTTGCTGGCCTCCAACTAGGCTTTGTGCCACTGATCACCACCCTCTGGGCCTGGCCATTCAGCCAGTTTTATATCATCTACTTCATTTTCTGTTCATCCAGCCCATACATCAACAGCTTCTCTATGAGGATCTTGCAAAAGGCTGTCTAAACCCTTACGAAAGTCTAGGTCAGCATTATCAAAATCCTTCATTTAGGCAGTTATACCATCATAGTAGTTTATCAAGTTAGTCAAGCATGACTTCCACCTTTGGGAATCCATGCTGACTTCTCCCAGTCATGTCCTTGTCCTTGATGGGCCTGGAAATGTTTTCTGGGATTTGTTGTTCCATCACTTTCCTAGGCATTGAGGTGAGGTTGAATGTATCTGCCTGGGTCCTTCTTCTTGAAGACAGGAGTGATATTTTCCTTCTTCCAGTCCTCAGGCACCTCAACGAATCACCATGATTATTTGAAGATTGATACTGGCCTCACAATGGCAACAGCCAACTCCCTGAGCATTTGTGGGCGCATCACATCAGGGTCCATGGACTTATATATGTCCAAATTGAGTAAGTATTCTATAACCTGATCTTATTCCACCAAAAGTGTATCCTTATTGCTCCAGTCTTTCCCCCATATCTCTAAATCCTTGGATTCCTAAAAGCAAATCTCGCTAGTAAAGACTGAAGTGAAGACAGCATTCACTACCTCAAACTTTTCCATGTTTGTGTCACCAGGACCCCTGCCTCATTCAGCAATGGGCCCACTTTTGCCCTCTAGTCTTCCTTTGATACTTATGTACTTACAGAAGCCCTTCTTGTCACCTTTGACATCCCTTACCAAATTCAACTCCAAGTGGACTTTGGCTTTCCTAACCACACCTCTGTATGGTCAGTGTCTCTGTATTCCTCCCAAGTTACTTGTCCCTGCTTCCACCTTCTGTATAATACCTTGTTATGTTTGAGTTTTGCCAGGAGCACCTTGTTCATCCATGCAAACCTCCTGGCATTTTTGCCTTATTCCCTGCTTTTTGGAATGGACTGTTGTGCTTGAAGAAGGTGATCCTTGAATATCAACTGGCTTTTTTGGGGTCTTTCTTCCCACCACAGCCATATTACCGTGCCTTTTTTCAAGAATATCCTTGAAGTGGCCAAAGCTTACTCTAATGAAATCTAAGGCCATGATTTTGCTTTTCACCTGCTCCCTCCTTTCATGATCCTGAAATCCACCACCTCATAGTGACTGCAGCAAAAGCCAATGAGCCCTCCTGGTCTGTAAGTAAGAGGTCCAACCAAACTCCTCTCCTCATTAGCTTCTCTATCACTTGGGTCAGGAAGTTGTCATCAGCACTCTTCAGGAACCTCCTGTGTTGCTTATTCTGTGCTGTGTTGTCCGTCCAGCAGATGTTGAAGTCCGTCCAGTGGTTGAAGTCTCCCATAAGGACCAGGGTCTGGAAACATAAGGCTAACTCTAGCTGTCTGTAGAAGGCCTCATCCACTTGTTCTTCCTGGTTAGGCAGCCTGCAGCAGATACTCACTACAATGTCACCCATATTGGTCTTCTTTTTAATCATAAGCTCTTAGTTGACCAGTCATTCATCACCAGGTACAGCTTCATGCATTCCAACTCTTCACATAAGGGGCAACTCCACCTTCTCATGTTCCTGGCCCGTCCTTCCTACAGAACTTATATCCCTCTGTTGCAGCACTCCAGTCATCCGATCCATACCACTGCATCTCAGTGATCCCAACAAGATTATAACCCTTCAGCCGGATACAAATCTCTAGTTCTTGTATCTATTCCCCATGTATGCGTGGAAGCATACAGCCACTTCAGAGAGAGACCCCAGCATGCTGATTTTCCAGAAAAGTTCTGTGGGGTGTTTCGCCATAATATTGCCTTGGAGGTATTTCCTTGCTTACATGTAAATACTCAAGGATGCCAAACTTAAACCCTGTTTTGTTGATTTTGTAGTCCACTTCATTCACATCAATTCAGACTCTGTGCTTGTCAACCGT
>NW_009648043.1:269232-342946 GCF_000708025.1 Charadrius vociferus | reverse complement strand
CAGATGTTTCCTAGTGTAAAGCCCTTCTTACCAGGTCAACCATTCTGTTGGCAAAGATACCTTTGCCTCACTTGGTGAGGGGGATTCCATCTCTCCTAAATAGGCTGATTCTCAGACAGGGTGCCCTGGTCATAGAAACCAAAACTTTGTTACTTACACCAGTTCTGCAACCTGCCCCATTCTCCTCATATTGTCCCCTCACCAGCAGGGCTGAGGACAAAACCACATGGGTCCCCATGTCCCTGACTATTGATCCCAGAGCTCTGTAGTCAATTTGATACTCTCCAGATTGCCCCTATCAGCATCATTGCTGCCCACATGAAAGAACAGCAGAGGGTCAGTCAAGCTTCAGTAGTTTCTTCTCAAAATTCTAGATCCAGGCTCCCAGGAAGCAGCAAACTTCTCCAGATGACAAGTCAGGATGGCAGATGGGTTCCTCCATCCCCCATAGCAGGAAGTCACCACTGCTATCACTTTTGTTTTCTAGTTGCGGCTCCTGTGTGGCACAGGGTGAGTCAGCCCAGATGCTTTGCTAGAAAGCACACCCAGCTCCTCCTCCTCAGCTTTAAGGACAATGAACATGTTTCACAGCTACAAGCCTTAAGGCAGAAAAAAAAGTCCTCCTCTTGGAACCAGAAGTTACCAGCTTCTAGCCTTTGCCTTCCTCAGAGTTTCCACTTACCATTCTGCTGGGGACAGACTCTGCCTGTACCTCCACTACAACTGAGGTTCAGGGCTCTTGAAGCTGTAGGGTCTCTAAGTCCATCTCTCTCTCCCATTCTGTTTGGTTTAATGCAGACTGTTAACTTCCTTCCATAACTCATGTACTTGGAAAGGGGACCATGTCTCCAGCTTCAGGGACAGGCCCCAGGCACTCCTTGCATCCTAATACTCACAGAACTGCACCCACCATATGAAGCTCTGCATAGGTTGAAACCTCTGCCCTGGCAGGGATAGCTGCTCCAACACCTGCTGTGGAACGTGCCCTGTGATATGCCACCACCACACCTGAGAACACTTATGCTGATTAGGAACTGAGATGAGAGCACTTCTTTGCACCCTGCTGTATGAACTGCTGCATTTATTAACTGTGATTTGTTAGCTACACTCTGGGAACTGTGCTTTTGGCCTTAGCTTTTATATTGGCCTTGCCCTAGCACCAGCTAAGAGGGTTCTTGACCCTGCCTAATTTTGTGTCAGCTAGAACAAAGGTTGCAGACACCCTTGGGTCGAGGGCAGTTGACTGAGCTCATTAGAGGCTACTAGAATTTCCTTTGGTCCACATCTCTGTTTCCCATTGACTTCTCCTTACCTGGCAGCTGTGTTCTTAATCAAGCCTCTAATTTACAAAATAAACAGACACAAGGTTGGAGCAGACATCAGTTTTCCTACTGATCACCTATTCATAGGCAAATAACTTCATCTTATCATTCTGTTTTCAACCTCTCATTCTGCATTTCCAGTTTGGTTTGCTTCAGTGATTTCAAGCCTATCAGCAAAAGGACTTTCTCTGTTTAATAATGCCTGGGAAAAATGCCCTTCCTAAGATTAACTTACAAGATCATTTTTTTCTTACTTTTTACTGACCTATTTTGTCTTCCACACTTAAACAAGTGACTCATATTAGTCCATTTTGTTCTTGTGTTCTCCTATTGACATCACCTCAGAAAGCATGCCAGCTGAGCAGACTGATAAGTTTTATTTATTTATCAGCTTTCACAAGATAGATTTACCACTGTTCATAAGTAATTCCCACTGATTTTTGTTGTATAATAATAAATGAACAGGCCATGACTCTTCATCATTTTAATGACTGTCACATCAGAGCTGAAAGGTTTTGGTTTTGTTTTGTTTTGTTTTGTTTTTTTTTAAGTTTAAAGACATCAAAGGCTGAGGTTACAAAAGAATACAGGCATTTACATTCCTATTTATTCTAACTTTGGTCACTGGTGTCTAAAGCTACTATCTCCAAACCCTCAATTCAGTGGCAAGAATCCTGAAGCTGTCCTTTTTTGTATACTGCTGTGTTTCGATTCAACATTGCTACGGCTTATTGAACCAATACCTAACTCATTCCCAGCTTCCTGAGGAACTGCAGACTTAGCATCCTTCTATGTTGTCTGAATGTCCTATTTATGTCTACATTGTCTGAAAGATGTAATCAAAATAGGTTCCATGACACTCTCACCACTTTTTTAATTCAAGAACTAAATACTTAGAACTCAAAATTATGATTTAAAAATCTTGCTTTCAAATCATTCTTCTGCTCTGAATTGTCCTGTTCAGAAAGACAATGTAAGGTTTAAATCCTGTGTATCATTACTTTGGAAAAAGTAATAGTGAGAAACCCACAGAGCTACTGAAGTGGAAACTAAACCACAAATGTCTTTTCTTCTGAGTGACAGCTCTAATCAGTAAGCTAGAAAGTCACCCACATGCATATTCTCCCCCTTGCTTTCTTTTTGTCTTTGGTCCAACAATCTTTGATTATTGCATGAAAAATGGAATGGTTTCAAAAGAAAGGAGTGAGAATGCCCTTGATCTGTGTATGTGTCCCTCAGGCAGAGAGAGACATTTTAACTGTACCTCATATGAGTATTTGACTAACCACTAAGTGATATAATGGGAACAGAGAGACACCTTCTAAACTAAAGGAATTTTATAATGTTATAAAATATTATTTAAGTATTTGAAAGAAAAAAAGGTTGTGAGTGTCATGCTTTTGGAAGGGATTCAGAGGTGCAAATCCCATAGTAGGAAAGTATTTTTCCAGGAGATACATTTTAGACACAGTCAGAGGGAAGGTCATACCTGTGTCCTCAGATATGACCTCTTCGCCTTCAGTGTACCATCTTTTTCTCATCATCCAATACTCCCAAAGCACTGCTTAGGAATGGACATTAAAAGACAAATCCAGATTATAGACTATTCTTTAAGGATCAAAGTTAAAATTTAGGTGTTACAAACACTGCAATATATATTTTCACTTTAAAATGGTAATGAGTATACTTTGCTGCTACTTTCTCCCTGCTTCTAGCTCCCCCTGGAATATTCTAAAGCATAAATCTAGGCAAGAAATTTGGAATCTGATCAAGTGGGCTGTCAAAAACAGAATTTTAAACCCAAATATTTAACCCAAGTTTTAGGTTGGTGCCATCTTATTAGACAGTTGTTCTAGAAAGAACCTCAATTCAGAATGTCATTATTTCTCTTTTTGAACATCACACAATATTTTATTTAGTAAGAGACAGTAATAAATAATGGACCTGTTACTTTCCTGGTATTATCTCATTTACCTTGGAGGAGGTATTTAATTTAGCACAAGTTTGGACATTTGTCTAGGATGTTTCAAAGATAAATGCTAATCAAATAGTTAAAAAAAATTCTCTGAAAATTTAGATGTTATGTACTCTAGTGTCTGTGAAATTAGGCAATAAATTGGCATCAATCTAATCAGCATTCAGGGTCATACAGTTCCTATGCGGTCTCTGTAATTGTCATACTTTTAGTTTATTACTATTTACAGTAATATTTTTCAATTAAACATGAAGGTCTTGGAATGTACATACTGGCTTCAAGACTTTGAGGTATAGCGTCAGATACCCTTATTGCTCAATTCAGTTGCATCTGGTCAATGACAGTTGCACGCAGTCTCTTTGCTATAGATAATTGACTTTGACAGCATTGAAATGAAGTGACAGGATGCTAGCAATAATTGTAAATGACATCTTCTGTCATTGCACCTAAGATGAAGTATTATTGGCTTGTACAGTATACAAGAACTTGTAAGTAAATTATATGAAAAAAAAAAGGATTACTTTTTTCAGGTTTAAACTTAATGAGGAAAATAAAAGCATATATCAGTATTTTTCTCTTTGTGTGGTCCATACGTCTACATTTTTCCTATTTAGAATTATTTTTTGATATGATGTACACCATTTATTCCTTAGATTTATAAGGCAGAAACATGAAAATAATCCTGAAACAAACTTTTTCTGAATTGGTGGGCATCCTCTTCATGGCACAGAACCTATTCAAGCAACATGTCTAGGCATGCCAGGAAACAAGCCTAGACACAGATGAAAGCGATGTATGTAAACAGTATACGTGGAGGTTTAAATTCTGTGAAGCTTCCTTTACGTTTGCACTGTAGCAGGATACTTCTTCATATTCTTGCTCAGTCTTATGCACCACATCTACACTTTTGTATATGTTGTCCTCAGCTAGATACAAGCTATTGCAAAAAAGAATTATCATCTACCTTAGGATACAAAAAGTAGTATTCCTTAATTTTTTTTCCACTTGAATTTTACTTTTCTTCTTATGATTTCCTAAGTCAGTAACAGTTTCATTTCCTTTGCAGCAAGAAAAGATAATTATCTGTAATTCCTTGCTGGCAGTGTTTCTATTACTCCCCACACTGAAGGAGCTGAGTTGCTTCTCTCAGTTAAATGTAATTAGGAATTCCTTGATTAGTATAAATACCTACAACCAGAAATTACAGTCTTCTTTCACTGTATTAAAGGCTCTGCACTGCTGTCAACTCAAGTAAACTGGTAAATCCTGCCTCTAACAATTTTTATCTTCTTATCTAGCCAAGGGAACCTGCAGTCCATTCTCTGACGAGTGTGGCACAAAACACACTTTTCTTAGCACTGAGGTGTTTGCTCACTCTTTACTCATCAGTAGAAGACTGAATAGGTTGTTGTTAGGGTATGTGTCCAGATAGCCAACCCTAACCTGTAGCTGCACTAACAAGATAATGGTACGAGTTGTTAAAAGATGTTAAAAGCAGTAGCAAAATAAGAATATTGCCTAGGGAGAGAGAACCAAGATAAGAATATGAGAATGTCAGAAATGAGATAACAGAAAGGATAACAGAAAGGAAAAGCAGTCAACAGAATTTCTGTGTGAGGTAGAGATTACCAAATTATCATATTACAAATACTAAAGAAGTTTACAAAGTCAGCAAAAAAACCCAGAGCCAACAGATAAAGAGTAAACACAGGAGGTTTGTTTGTTTGGGATTGGATGGAGATGGCAGAGGGAAAGACCCTGGGTGGGAAAAAACATGTGAAAGGCAACACAAGTGGAAGAAAATCCTGTGATCAGTGTTGTACAGGTACTTGCTGAGCATCCCTGTGCCTGATCACTGCAGAAGAACAAACCTGCTGTTCTCACCATATGGGTATCTGATCTAGAGGAGATTTGGAGTGCTTTCTTTAATGCTAATGAGGTACTGCCCAGAGAGAATCAACAAAGAGTCATGAAGGCCATGCTGTGGAAGCAAATTCACAGGAAAAGTGTAAAAGGGGAGAAAGATGTTTCTTGTTTGTCTTAGCAGGATTCTTATTGCTCAAGGTACCAACAGTCCTCACCAAGGTGAGATTCCTCTTTTCTTTCCCCCAAGTGTTTCTAATTGCTGTCCCTTTCACATTGCAATGTTGGAAATCATGAAGAACATGAAGAACATTACAGGTTCATTCGGCATAACACCTTGCCAAGCTGTAGGATGTTTCAGAGCCTTGCAGAAATATTTCCCACTGACAGGGAAATAAATTTCACGGATGTGGGGTATTTTAACAGTTTAATTAAGTTTTCCTTTTACCCCATACTTCTACTTCATTAACAGAGGTGATGAAAAAAAGTATAGAGAAAAACTTCTATTTCCAAAATCTCAGACAATACCCAGTTCTCAAAAATTATATCTGTACCGGTAGCTGAATCCAATTAGTAGGAATAGGCAGATTATAATAATGTCCTTGTTAACAAAAACTTCCCTAAAAATTTATTTAATTTATTACAGTTATGTCTAACAGCAGGCTGTGCTTATTCTGCCATAGTGACTTAAACAAAAGGCAGCTGAGCTCCAGAGCATGCTGCCTAACTGTCAGCCCTCAAATGAATTTGCGAGCTTTTTCTTCTACCTATACGTAGCCAAGCATTTGCAAGTGTCTGTGGTCACATATTCAAGCTGATGGTGTGACTGTTCTGGGTCAGGTAATTATCTCACAAGTCTACAGCAGCTCGGCAGCCCTACCTGACCTACATGTGTGGTTCTACACTGTTGTGTTTTAGGATGGGATGTCTCCCGTGAATATAACCTAAGTTATAGTAGAAACTGTGATGCCATTTGGGTTTGTTTTGTTTTTTTGATTTACTTGATTCTGCAGTCAAACTGGGCTTGGGAGTGGGATAACCGTATATAATCTTATCATTAAGCAAGTGCTATGCCAAACAGTTGTATGAATTTGCATGTAAATATTTGACTTGACAGCTAACATTCATTTTACAATTTTATAAATGTGAAACAACAGGAGTTCCTGCTCTGGACTGTTACATTTACTGACTTTTTCTTGTTTTAAGAAAAAGATGACAATTGCTAAACAGAAAGAAAAAAGAAGAAAAATAGAAGCCTTTGTGTTCCTTACTCCTTTATTTTTCCAAACAAGGTTATTTAAAATGGCATTTTTAAATTTATTACTGATGGATATTCACAGAATTTCTTGCAATCTATTTCTTGTTGACCAAAATCCCCAAAATAAAAAATATTATCTGACTGCCTTCATTTAAGAGATGACAAAATATTAAAACTATTCAGAAAATAATCTGAACATGTATCTTACATAAAACATAAATAATGAAATAGTAAGAAAGACATATTTCACATCTTTATATGTATGGACGTGAATACGTGCATGAATTGGTGGATTTGAGTCAGTCTAACTAAATAGTTAACGGGCTCAGGTAAAGAAGCAGCAGATCTGAAATGGTACGTTAAATCAGGAAACTAAGCATTTGTTGTCTCATTTTTGTCTTCTCATTTGTTTTACAATTGACCATTTCTGTTACCTTTAATGAAAACTTTAATATGTTCGGTATTTACAAGCACCCTTGTAAATTCACTACTCTGGAGTTCAGAATTAGGTACCTTGAAGTGACGTAAATATAAACATTTGATCTCCCTGAGGCATTCCATCTAATCCATTCAATGTTCCCTTTTCACTGTCATTTGATTTTTTTGAAATCTTTTTTCCCCTCCCACAGACAGTTCACATTGAAAGAAGCCAGCTTGGGGGATGAAGCTCTTCAGAAAGAATTCACATGAATCCTACTGTTAGGAAAACAATGTCTTTTGTTTACAGCACATTTGTTTGGAATTGTCACACCAGCTTTGACATCTTGCTTACATCTGCAGATTAGATAGTGATGTCAGGAAAGAGGAGAAAAACAATAGGCTTAAAAAGTAAAAGCTAATGAACATTAGAATTCTCCCTTAGCCTAGCTGTGTTACAAAGAGCTGAGTGCATTGAAATAAAAAAAGCTGACAAATTATTGTGTACTGCTATTAAGAAGGTCCCTCAATCCTTTAAATTCTTTCTTGCAAAAGTTTTGAATATACATCTTCTATTTAATATAACGACATTTATGGGATTAAAAAGCACAACATTTGGAGGTCTTCATTGTCATTGATTGATAGAAGTTATTATATAAACTATTTTTATTAATTCGGAACATGAATAATGCTTAAATTCCCTGCTGCATTTTCAAGGTGTTTCACCCTATGGACGTGTTTAGTAATCAATGAGATAGGCTCCTCTGCGTTGTAAAGTTAGCAACTGGAAATGGTAGCCCCTGCTCTAAAGAGTTCATAGCAACTAGACAGGCAAGGTAGTCAGCTTAGACAAATGGCTCTGGTGGCACACAGGGTGGCTGCAAAATGGACTGATCAGGCAATAGCCTCAGCTTGCCACTTGCTTAACCATTTTCCGTGCTCACTGTAATGGCTATGACCATTTCATTTTCCTTTTTAAAATAATTAAACTACTGCAGAGAGGTCCCAAGTTTAAAGACATTGCATCTCTCAGTCTTTTTAAACTCTTATAGTAATCTAAAAGCTATCTAAAAAGTCATATCACCCATACTTATTACTGTCATTATTACTACTACCAATTATTATCTGTTATGGTGGAAATGAATAGGAATTTGGAATAGTGTGCCTATGTGCGGCAACATCATGGTTTAACCAGATGTGAGCTTTAGCCCATGTAAAGAACAACGCGTTTATGCTAACCTAGTTTAAAATAGAATTAAAAATGCATTGATCCCATCTATTTCGTTTAAGCATACTTTTTTTCGTTAACGTAGCTTAGTTTAATTGTAGATAACATCAGCAACAATAAAAAAGAAGTATTAATTTCCATTGTTTTTCTATGTAAAAGATGCTGTTTATTAAAAACGAAAACAAATAAAAAAAATCCCTTACTTGGAAATATAGATGAAACTGCCCAGGAAATTAGTGTTAGTACATTTGCTTTTATTACTGGGCCACTTTAGTCACCAAGAAACTTAATTTGTTGCCTGCAGTGATATTCTTTTTGCTTCTTGTTTGCTTTGCCTTTCTTTTCAGTGAAGATTTGTTAGCTAAGTCAGATTTACAGTCACTGGGAAATGTATCTGAGAGGAAACACAGGGATGTTTCATTATTATTATGTATAAATCGGGACTGTTGCAACCTTTCTCATTTGTCTCTTCTTGTGTTTTCTCAGCTCAGACATCCTTATGCATAGAAGTGGAGTGAATTTCAGAGCATCAGCCTGAAACTGGTGTGTTACATTGACTAGCCAAACTTATAAATACCTCTTTATGCTTTTCTATTATTTCCCTTCTCTCTTCCAAATATTCCTTTATCTCAGGAAAAGCAGAAGTTACAGTGAAAACAAAATCATTAAAAGCTCAAATAATGTAAAAGACAGCTAATGGAAGCTACCATTACAAACCAGAACCACCTTGGCACTCCTCCCCCCACTTCCCCAACCCCCCCTTTTAACTTTAGGAAAAAAAGGAAAGATAAAAAAAAAAATCATACTATTTTTCAGTAGTTCCCAGAATTTGTGAAGCATTTCTCCTGGCTCTTATTTTTCTAAGCATTCTTGAAGAATATTTGTTAATTCACTCTAAACTGTATACAGTTTGAAAGCACTTAAGATTAGCTATAGATAGGAAAAAAAATTTTGGCTGATAGTAAATATCAAAGATGTGAGCATATTCTCAGTGAAAAAGAATATAGCTAGCAAATTGGAAACACGTCTCATACTTCCAATCTATTTAAACAAAATTTAATTTTGAACACAAACTTGCATGTAAAATAGACTTTCAAACATTTAAAATATTTTAAAATAAACTACTTAGAAGGTAATGGAATATTTGGAAATATTATGAAATGGGGTGAAATTTGGGGTATGCTCAAACCCTTCAGTCCTACTCATGTTTTCCAGTTTAGCCAAACAATGAAAACAAATTAAAATTGTTTTAAAAAATAAAATCACCTGCAAGGTAAAATTATTTTGGTCACAGAAATAATTTGTTGAACTTCACAGAAACAGATCTTAAAGTAATCAACTATTTATATTTTTCAGTATTTTTCTTGTACGGAAAATACAATTTTTACGCAAGCAAGCATCAATTATTATTTTTTAATTTATTTAAAACTGAAAGATGGTTTATAAAAATCTGTGTGATAATGTCCTGACACAGCTCTGGTTAAACAAAATAAATCTGAAAAACAGAATGGCAGTCTCACAATGAAATTTGCCATTTCAGAGCCTTGACCTGTCCCAAGCTGGAACAGATAATAAAGCCATTTGTAATGTAATGTAAAAGGTAAAATAATGTTTAGGAACATCACAACAAACTTACAATAGTGTTTAAACTCCCCATGATTAGTATGGAGAGATTAAATGTTTTAGCCTTTTTGACCTGGAACAGAGAGAACCACTCAACTGCTTCATTGACTTTTGCAGAAAAGTGAGATATTAAGGAAGATAAAAGCATGATGCTTCCCTGTAGGGGAACAAGAAAATGAAAAATTTCCCTATAACTGCACAGTACTAGATACTGTGTAAGACCAGGAGTTATGATGAACGAAAGGAGTATTGTGTGCATTCCGAGGAGGTGACACTGCATTCTATGAATGTAAAAAAGTGTTATATAAATGGTTGTGATGTGAATGAGCTAAAGAAATTTGAATTTATACCATTACCATCCAGGTAAGCCTCGAGGGGGGGGGAGGGGAGGGTCGCTACCATCACCTCTAAATCTTAAAGTTTTGAATGAAATGTTGTGGTGGGCTTTCCTAGGCAGTATTCACTGTGATGGCTTATGAGAAATAAACTCCTATCAAGTTTGACTGAATGGAGATCATCACCTTTCCTGCACAGCACCACCTCCTCTCTCCTGCATCTTGCCTTATGCATTTCTGCAATCCCAGGCATAAATACAGGCTGGGGGGAGAATGGATTGAGAGCAGCCCTGAGGAGAAGGACTTGGGGGTGTCGGTGGATGACAAGCTCAATATGGGCTGGCAATGTGCGCTCATAGCCCAGAAAGCCAACCGTATCCTGGGCTGCATCAAAAGCAGCATGGCCAGCTGGTCAAGGGAGGTGATTCTGCCCCTCTACTCTGCTCTCATGAGACCCCACCTGGAATACTGCATCCAGCTCTGAGGCCCCCAACATCAGGACATGGACCTGTTGGAGTGGGTCCAGAGGAAGGCCACGAAGACAATGAGAGGGCTGGAGCATCTCTCCTCTGAAGACAGGCTGAGCGAGCTGGGGTTGTTCAGCCTGGAGCAGAGAAGACCCCCAGGGAGACCTTATAGTGGGACTACAAGAAAGCTGGAGAGGAGCTTTTTACAAGGGCATGTAGTGATAAGATGAGGGGTAATGGCCTCAAACTGGAAGAGGGTAGATTTACATTAGATATCAGGAATAAATTTTTCACTCTGAGGGTGGTGAGACACTGGCATAGGTTGCCCAGGGAAGTTGTGGAGGCCCCATCCCTGGAAGCATTCAAGGCCAGGTTGGTTTTGGCTCTGAGCAACCTGGTCTAGTGGGAGCTGTCCCTTCCCATGGCAGGGGGGGTGGAACTGTATGATCTTTAAGGTCCTTTCCAACCTAAACTGTTCTATTATTCTGTGGTTTTGCTAGAAACACTCTTCAGGGACCTGTAAAGGCCTTATGCAAGGTGTGCAGGGTGGGCTGGTTACCCTGCCTTCACTCACAGGGATTTGTGTAGGTGGATTTCCACAGGATCTTTTTTTTTTTTTTTTTTTTTTCCTTGCTAGTCTTTTCTTTTTCTGGCTCTACAGACCTCCAAGGTAGGGTGTCACTCTGAGGCAGCTTGCCCTCCAGTTTCCCAGACCCACTGACAGCTGTCTCCTTGGGGCTCTGGAAAGATGAGGGTGAAGTGGAGCACTTGTGTTCATATTTCAGGCTGCTGCTGCTTTATGAAGAAGGAGAACAGGAAAGGATGCAGACAAGCTTTCTGACATTAAATCAGTGAATAACTGCTGTCTCAAACAAGAGTAAAACTGTCAACTAAAAAGCCATCAGAGGAAACTCATCAGTGAAAAAGAGCACCTGATTTCTCGTTGGGCTGGAAGACTCTTCTTCAAAAGCTGCTAGTCCTTGCTTGTCTTTCACCAAAGACACAGTCTGTGGAGTGCTGCAAAAATAGCTTCAAATGAATAAGAAAACAACCAAACAAGCACTGACTCATAAGAAAAAATAAACTTCAAGTGACTACAGAGAACCAACCGGGAACAGCTCGTATTTCTCCAATGAAAGAGCATGTAAGGCAACACACTTCAGGAACACACCAATAAGAAATGAGAAAGGAACTAAAAATACAGATATCTTGTTGAAAAGAAACATTATAGAATGTACTGCTTTTGCCTGGGATAGAGCTAATTTTGTTCATATCAGCTACTATGGGGGTATGTTTTGGATTTGTGATGAAAGCAGTGTTGATAAGATAGGGATGTTTTCATCATCGCTGAGCAGTTCTTACATAGACATTTTCTGCTTCTCACACCACCCCACCAGCGAGTAGGCTGGGAGTGCACAAGGAATTGGGAGGGGGCACAGCTGGGACAGCTGACCCCAACTGACCAAAGGGATTTTCCATACCATATGATGTTGTGCTCAGCAATAAAACTGGGGCAAGAATAAGGAAGGGAGGACATTCAGAGTGATGGCATTTGTCTTCCCAAGTAACGGTTAATATGTGACAGAACCTTGCTTTCCTGGAGATGGCTGAACACCTGCATGCCGATGGGAAGTGGTGAATTAATTCCTTGTTTCACTTGTGTGTGCAACTTTTGCTTTACCTATTAAACTGTCTTTACGTCAACCTATGGGTTTTTTCACTTTTACCCTCCTGATTCTCTCTCCCATCCCACTGTGGCGAGAGTGAGTGAGCTGCTGTGTGGGGCTTATTTGCCAGCTGGGGTTAAACAACACAGAAGAAAAGCAAAAGCTAACATCAATGGAAATACAATCTAATTAACAAAAGAAAAATCTATACAAACTTTTGAATTTGAGATGAGGAGATAAACCCAAGATATATTTTTAGAATATTTTTAATCTGAAATTATAAATAAAAAATACTTTCAATTTTATGGTGATATTTTTTATAAAAATTCTCAACTGACCATAATATACCGATTTTTCAACCAATCATTTTTGCTTGCAAAGCTGTCATATGTACTTGAGATGTTGGTGGAATCTAATTTGCTTTCAGTATATTAAATATTCAGCTGAAATTACTTTTCTTTTCATATTTTGGCACTCCCTAGGCCTTTTTTTTAATGCCTACTATGCAGGCACAGTTAAATATTTTCCTTTATGAGCTCCCAATGTCTAACACTTGACTGAGAATATTCTTAAAAGTGGATTCTAGGTTATTTATTTCATTTCTAACTGAAATGGAACAATTACATGAACATCCACTTATTTATTTGGCACTTCCATTTCCTGCGAAATACAAATATTCTTCTTGCATGTATCCATCCAGTGAGTCTTCCCTTGAATAGAACCTGAATAACTAAACTGAATAGAAACTGTAAAAATGCATTTCAATAAGCCCTTGGAAATACAATGTTCCATTAGTTATCATGTTTCATTTTCTATAAAGACTTACTAATTAAATGAATAGTGCCATTTATAGAATCCCACAGACCTTATAAAAGTAGTGTAACATGCATTAGTTTTCAATATATGTAGTTTTCAATAGTACTGTGACTGCAAATACTGCACATTTTATAGTCTTAATTTATTGATGAGATGAGCTTTCAAAAATGAAGTTTCCCTTCACAACTATTCTTCTTTAATTTGATCCTCTGCATGCAGATCTAAATTTGCAAATTAGAAAATTGGTTATACTAGTGAATTAAATACGTGTGATTGATGCATCTAATATCCTGTCTTTGCATTATGCTGTATTATAGTTACTCTTCTTTTCCATCATTAATTAAAATTAAGACAATAAACCAGTCAGTGAAGAAGCAACAAATCAGTATTATCTTGAATATCTAACTATAGTGACAGTGAAAATGAACAGTGCAGTTTTGACAGATAAGAGTTTACTTCAGAACACGCTGTTATTTTTCTCATGTTTTCAAACTGAGTTTTGCAGAAAAACAATTTAGAAAGGTTGAAGAAAGCTCGTCTTAATGATATTTTAATATCAGACATTCTCGTTTGCCAGAATAATTGTTTATTAATATCTGATGCTGCAAGATGCTGTGTATCTTTGGTGATAAACAGCCACTCTTAATTCTCAAAGAAACAGAAACTGAGAGAATAGCCACTTACAGGGCTCATTCTGTGTTTCACAGGATCAGGTCCTAAATGAGCTTTTCAATTCATTGGTTACACACCAGCGCATTTTTCCATTCAGCATTTATCGAGAACATTTATTCATATTGAAAATGGTTGCACCATAGGATGTCATGCAGCTATGGTAAATAGCAAATAGATTATTCAATTACTGTTTACAAGCAGAGACAACAAAGTATGGCAAATATTAAATAAGTTCTTTGTTGCACATGCTTACTTGTTGAGACTTCAACAGTATTCTAAATCTGTTAACCTTTCTTGTGGTTTCTTCTTGCTTCCAGAAAGGTTGTGTTTCTGACAAATTTGACATGGACATGATAAATGAGTTATATTTGCAGATGTTGATTATATGACCTGTTTAACTTGCTGTCCACCAGTCCTGTCATGCTAATAGATGCCTGGTAGCATAAATAAAGACAATTCCCATAAGTGAGTAGCAAATGTCATTAATAATAAAGTGTAAGACGCTCACAACCCCTGCAGCACACATTTGATGAAGAGCTGTATATGACAAACACTATATGAGCTTTTAAGGAACACAAAAATATATTTTCTTTAAGGAATAATATTTTCAAGACAATTCCTAATGACTGGACATACATCTGTCTTTTTTCATTGCTACAGTCAAATTCTACAGTCACCAAAAATCGTAAAATGATGGTTAAATGATTTAAAAACTGATAGTAATACATTTTCTTTTTTACTCTAGTGGATCGCTGTTTACATTGCTAAAATGTCCTCATTGGGCAGTAATAAGCAGTAATGAGACATTCTGATTACTAGGACATAGGAAGATGAACTTTTCTCTGACCATACAAGTGTTCTTTCTAGATCAGAGCATAATCCAAAAAGCAGTTAGTCATGTAATCTCAATGGAATTACTTGGCGTCTTATATTTCATTAGTTAAAGCTTTCAACCCTGCAGAGGTACCTGCTCCTAAATCCCTTTGGTGTATTTTAACAAAGCATTTCACTAATTTGTTTGGGCAGCAGAGATTGTAGAAGTCTTCACTGTACTTTTTTTCTGAAAACAAAAACAACATAAGCTTCACGGGCTGCCAACCAGTCAGGTTTATATCCAAGTGTATGTTAAATAAGAATTTCAAGATAAATATACAGCAAAAATATGCATAATAGAGATAATTTTTTTCCCTCCAGAAATTGTCTTTTTGACTTGCCTGAAAAACAGCAGAAATCTAGTTTGGAGGAAAGGAGGCAGACTGTGCATTCTTTAATAACACAAGTGGATTGTGAAAAAGACTTAAAAGTGTCCCCCATAGAAACACATACTCTTTAGCACTACCCATGAGTCACTCCTTATCATAGGGACACAGTAAGTTATGTCAGAGACAGTGTCAGTACTGTTCACTGAGAATTCATTAACATGGGATAGGTAAGCAGCTCATTACAATCATGGAAGAAGTTGGAATTAAATTTCTAAGGAAGGTCTAAAGAAGACGTAGAGCAGGGGATAAATACAAATAATGGTGTGTATATAATGATGACAGTCCCTCCAAATATATGTGTACATGCACATTGTTATCTTTATTAAAGTTAAGCAAGGGCAAGAAGATCAACCCCTTTCCTATTTATTCATACGAAGAGAAAAAAAGAATAATACCTGAGAAATAATAAAAAAAACACTTAAGAATTTTCCTTATACATAGGTCCTCATCAACTTACGATGACTATTCTCTTCATTTTATTTCCTTCTTTCTCTATTTATCATCAGTATAGTCCCCAGTAATTTAGACTGTCCTTGACACTTCTGAAACGGAAGATATGGTTAAAATTCTCATCAGCCATTTGGAAACAAAGTAATCACAGCTGATTTTAAAAGTTGATATTGGCAGGTATTTATGCAACTTATTGAGTAATAACTGTGCACTTCTTATCCTGAAGCACCATAAGGTAATATCTAAAACTGGGATGGGGAAAGGGAAGGAATAAGAATAGAGGAAAGGATGGGTTCGGGAACAGGGGATGGAGAGGATGGGCTGAAAAATAAAGAGAAGATAGAATAGCAGCTTCCAGTTCAGCTATTCCTTTTCAAACTGTTTACTAGTACAGGTACTCTTTGAAGTCAGCCCAGTCTCCTGTGTCTTTTCTCTGCTGGTGGACAGATGATACATTTGTCACTGTGCCCTCACACCAACTGCATCCAGCTGGTTTTCTTTCCAAATGACCTCTTAGCTGTGCCTATTTGCTGTATATTCCTAGTCCCTTGATGTTCCATTTATTCAGTCCTGTCATCTTCTCCTAATATAAAGCTTGTGCTCTCCTGGCCGGGGACATCAGCATCAAAATTCTCTTTCTCTAAAGCATGACCAGTTGAATTTGTACTACCAGTGCCCTTGCAGATGCAGTAAACCCTTTCCATTTGTCACTCTAATTTTTTATAATCATGTGTGATTTGTATATCATGATTAAGTATGAAATTTTGTTAAGAGTATTTATAACTTACATAGTCAACAGTTCTGTGAAATGGAGTGTTCTGCTGGCTGTCATCAAAAGTCTATATAGATAGTAGAGTCAGCTCTAATTCCCCACTGAAGTCCTTACTATTCAGGTGGCAATAAATTCCTATAGACCAGCTCAGACATGCTTTGTTTCCTGTCCTTTTATGCAAGATTCAGAGCAGGATTTTGAGATGAAGCCCTTCAGACCATATTGTTTCAAAATCCTTTTTAAGATACAGAAGTAGAGAGTTTTAGTCTGCAGTTTTAGTTGAAAATTATTGCACTACAAGGTAGAGATAAATAAAAATTCAGATGAACTACAAAATAACTTAAAGACTGAAAGATGCTAAACTATGGATAAGTCAATATAGACAGAAAAAATGTGTCTGAATAAAATCTTAATATGAAATGTTTATTTTCATAATCTTAGAGAGCTCTAGGTAAACTGAAAAGTTGAATAAAAGCTTTGATAAAACAAAATTATTATAAGATGTGAATGATACTAGACACAAGGTAAACAAAATAAAATGGTAGATGCAGAGTATCGAGCCAAAAGAGATATTTAATTTAGAAATGCCCACAAAGGTAGTCAACAGAAAGTAGTGCTAGAGAGCAGTCAGATTATGAACAACAGAAAACATTTTGTGCAATCATTCCAAGCAAAAATAAAGAAATATATGTACATAAATGAAATTATTTCTGCTGCTGGCAACCCACCAGAAAAAAAAAAAAAACAACAAAAAACATCCAACCAAACATAAAGACCAGATTCTGCATAATTTCAGTGTTTTTTTGAGCCAAAATGTGATGAAAATATTCAGGAAGTTAAAATTCTCCTATCACTGAAAGGATTAAGAATGTGGTTATACAGGGGGCAGTGGGGGGGAGGGAAGGGAATGAAAAAAAAGAGAAATCATTGGAATAGGCCCCTTTTATTTTATTTTCCATTTTTGAGAAGTGGGGTTTTTTCTTACTAGTCAAAACTATTAAGATATAAAATTATCAATAATATATGATCCTTGTTCTGTATTTTTCCTTCAGCTTTGGAGAAAAATTGTTTCAGAGCTAATTTGACCAAGAAATACAGCTCACTTCCGAATTAACATAAACACTGGGAAGGCAGAATATGACTTCAAGGTTCTGTCTACATTCCTAAAAAGATTGCCGGGAATTGTTCTCTGGTCCTGAGGCCAAGTGGAAGAGAATGACAACATCCACACCGAGCAGTATGTTGGTTCTCCTCTGGACCCTTTAGGGACTCCTGTGGTTTTATGGAGAAAGCATAACTTTGTGTATTGTGTTTAGTTCCAATTATCTGAAATAGGTATTATGCTTCATTTCACAAAAATGATGAAGATACTCATTACATGTTCTGGAACATAGCAAAAAGGCATGGAGGTGTTTGAGGGACCAAAGTTTGATGGGAGAATGGACTTTTTTTTTTTCTATTTTAAGTTTACTCTGTTGTCATGCCAGTTTCAAGGTTACATGGACTTAATTATTGAAATACAAAATTTCCTATGAATTTTCCTCCTCTCATTTTTCATCCAATTAATCTGCTACTTTCAGAGCACATATGAAGCTAAAATCTACTTGAAGCATTTAAGTTACTGTATTCAGTATTTAATTTTCCTGCCAATTTCTTCAAAGTACACAGTGTCCTAAACCCGTGAGAATCTATCAGTTTATGGCTATTTTACCATCAAATCACATTAATGTTGTGTCAATTTGTTGTGAAGAAAACAGACAGTTTCTTCTGATAACCTATGATCATTTCTGCAGAACATAACAGAAAAACAATATTGTTTGACTCATTGTTTCCTGTTTCATTGATTTTTATAAAAGGCAAAGTCCATTGCTTTTTTACTACATCTAATTTGTCTCTAATCTCTTAGAGAAATTTAAAAAGTCTCATCTAATTTATTCTATTACATTTCCACCTTTGTTTTTGCTCAGGTTTCTATGTAGAAATAATCTGAACAGGCTTTAAATAACTGCCACAGTAGACAATTCCATTTGGTTTCATTGCAAAAAAGATACCATATATATGAACATACAAGTGGCCAGAATAGTTAGCCAAATTTTGACCTCAGGTTTATACAGAAACTTGTGACTCCATTGGTTGGTGCTTTCCCCTTCCATGTGGAATTGCTGGTGCAGAGCTGTGACAGCCACTACACTAGTCTAAGCAATATTACACATTTTCAGTGCTGAAATGATGAGGAGCATAACAAAAGTCAGTGAGAGAAAAAAATAGGTAAAAGAATAGTGATGTCACTTATGTAGTTCTGGGTATTGTGGCTTGGCTTTAAGCCAGTATTACTTTTACACACGTTATTTTCATAATTTTGCACATTTTCAGAAAAGAAATAGTCTCTGTTATCTTGATCAAATGGTTCAAGGAAATCCATAGACCTTGCCCTTACTTCAACAATATATACATGATTTCTGGAGGTTGGACTAGATGATCTCCAGAGGTCCCTTCCAACCCTGGCCATTCCGTGATTCTGTGATTCTGTCTGAGACAGAGCACATGTTAGTAAGCCTTCATGATTTTACCAACACTGTAGGGTAGGTGCCCCCCCTGCCATGTCCCACAGGCCTGGTTCCCTGATTATCTGGATCAAGCAACTAACTTGGAGCAAATCATAACTATCTTTCTCCTTTTCTGCTTGCTAAGTTTTCTCCAAAAGGAAACATGAGTGGCCAGGGTCATGGTGCTCCTTCTGCTCCAATGAACATCAAAAATACACACTCAGGATCCAAGCCTACAGAGTGCACCAGGAAGGATGATTGTCCCACAGACAGCAAAAGCACAACAATTCAGCCTCAGCTACAGGTGACAGAGATCTCCTTACATCTGGTGGTAGATACTTCTAATAGTTAAAATACCAGTAATATTAAAGATGTACATTATTTCTAGTTTGGATATAAGTATTCTCCAAAGAGGAGAATATGAAAGGAAAGAAAATATGTAAGGAATTCCTTGAGGAGGCAGTGGTTCTTGATTCATTCGTATCTTCTTCATTAAGATAGCAAAGAACCAAAGTCAAACCCAAAGCGTATCTGCACTGCACACCAAAGCCTTCACTTTGAAGCAGACAAACTGGGGTTCTCATTTCCTGGCACAGATAAAATATGCCATTTGGCATCACTTCCTTCAAAAAAAGGAGAAAAGCAAACAGTTGTCTCAGAATAAACAAATGTATATGGATGCACATACCATGCTTCAGAATAAAAATTTACTTCACTTTTATCAGGAATCATATGACTGAGGGGAAATGAAAACAAAAGTTTTACAGGAAAATTGTATCAGAGGAGCTCCAATTTTAACCAATGGCCACTGTAACTTTGAGTCATTAATCTACTCTTTGAACATAGTAGCTAGTTTTCCACCCATCTTATGATCTATCTATACAGTCCTTGCCTCACCAGATTGCCAAGAAGGATGTTGGAGACATTGTATTGCTAAAATTGATGGACTTCTACAGCTCTTCCCCCATCCACTGAGCAAGTTACTTCATCACAGAAGGTAGACAAAATGGTTAAACACGATTTACCCAAGCAAAGCCACCTCAATAAATGCTATTTTATACATATACACATATGCAAACTATGTTGAAATCCATGATTTATGTAAAAGATTACCTAAAATGAACACCAGATTAAATTCCATGTATTTCTATCGTCTTATATATGACCAAGATAAACCATAAAATAAAGAAATATGGTTAAATCCAAATCAATTTAAGAAATTTAAAAGAAAGATTTAGATTCAAGTAGGTATCTTGAAAATACTTTTATATACTCCAATTAAGACTAGTTTGTCTCTGAATCAAAAGTCACCTGATTTTTGAATGCTTAGACTGTTGTCAATATCCCGCCACTGAGGGCCATATTTAAAAATGGATATTAAGAGTTTGATCTGAGTCTGTTTGCTAAAGAAAGATGTGCTTCCTTTCTGTCTTATTTTGTAAATAAAGCTTAATTTGCCTAAATTTTCTGAACTGCCATGTTAATCTGTTCCCTTTTACTTTTACTGGTGCATAATAGGTGGAAAAAAAATACCCCTGTCATAGGTTTCCATGGAGATCTAATTCTTCTTCCAAAGTACTTTAGTTCTTTGCTTCAGTGCTGTTGTACAAGTGCCAGTTAACTTATTGTGAAAGAGGAGGTCTGTCACTGAAAAATACTCAGCCCAATACTGAAAAATGAAATCGAGAAAAGCCTTTTAGAATATTTACTTTTATATATAAGGGGGTGATTCAGTGAATTGGTACTATGACCTTTTAATACAGAAATACAATTGTATTTCAAAGAACTGTGTTATACATGCATGTTTCAGATTCATTAATAAGGGATAGTCATTTGATAAATATCTTTATATACTGTAAGCAACAAAAGTTTATGACTTTACTCATTTTTATTCTGTTTGGAGAGAATATTAAAACATTACTCACAAATAAATCAATAATTTCAGCACACAGTCATCTTGTAGCCCCCCCACATGTTGACGCTACCTGCAGTTCATAGATAGTAAAGAGCGTGTACAGAGAGTAGGTATCAATATGGCTTCATATTTATGTTCCTCCTTTCAGCATAGTACACAGGTATCAGTTTCATCTCCTTTATGGATTTTCATAGGTTCAGGGTAGTGCTGAGATCAAGATAGCAAAAGAGCAAACTTAAATGCCTACATTAACATCCAGCCACTAACAGCCAGCCCAGCTTTCAGCTGGCATCGTGTCGTGTAGCATCAGTATCATCACTCCTGCCCAAAAACCAGTATCCCCAACAGAGTAAGAAAGAATGGAATAACAGAGTAGCTTAGCATAATAGCCTAGTGTAGCATGGCATAGTGTGGCAAAGCTTAGCACTGAGCAGAATAGAATAAGAGGTTTCTGCTAGTAGTTTTCAGTTGCTGTTTTACTTTGCCTGTTGTTTCTCAGGCTAACGAGAAAAAGATCCAGTTCAGAATTCACTAATACCCACTTCCTTATTATCAGTTGCTGACAGTTGGTAATAATTGCCCAGGGAAGTTGTGGAGGCCCCACCCCTGAAAGAGTTCAAGGCCAGGCTGGATGGGGCTTTGATCAACCTGGTCTAGTGGGAGGTGTCCCTGCCCATGGCAGGGGGGTTGGAACTAGATGATATTTAAGGTCCCTTCCAACCTAAACCATTCTATGATGACTTCTGGAAAATATGACCCAAGTGCAAAGATGATGAATATTATGATACATAAAATCTTTCTTTGCAGTAATTAACTACAGTAACATCTGCAGCAATTGTTTGAGCAAAAGAAAACTAATGATTCCTTTTCCCCCTAAAGATATTTTTCCTGCAAAAACTTAGAAAATCTGTGCTCATGAATTGTTATTTCAAAAACTAATATTACAGTAACAAGCAGCAACCCCACTGTGATGTCAGCAGCAGTTCTGTTTCTTTCTGTCAGAGGCAAAATAAATGGAAAGCTTCTGTGATCAAATAAATGGAAACCGCTCCAGTTATAATAGTCCTTAATGATAAGTTTGGTGATGTGGAAAAAGTCTGATTTCAAACCAATTTCAAGTAAAGAAGAATATTTGGATTAGTTGAAGATGTATTGGTAAGAACGATATCCTAATTGTTAAGAGAATAGTAGCTGTATTTCTTCTGTAAAATGAGATAGCTTTGAATCTTGCAGACTTTGTTTCTAGGAAGACCTTTTTCTACTTGGATCTAAAAAATACCATTCAGAAAGTAACTGTTAATTTCATATTCCATTTCCTCAGGTATCCTGCCCATGATTTCTACACTCAACATAGAATTCAAGCACTTTTTTTTCCTGATAGGAATCTTGCCAAATATTGGTGTTTGGTTTTTTTTTCCTAAAAAGGATATTTTTTGGGGGGTGGGTGCAAGGATATTACGCACCATTTATTTTCTTGATAGATTTAGCAGCAGAACTGTGTTTGACTGGGAAATTGACTTGACCAATATTTGTCATCTGTCACTTTTTTTTTGAAACATTGGCCATTGACTATCTAGAAAGGACTGAACTGTGACTTAGGTGGATACAATTTTTTTGTTTGGTTGTAAGTTTGTTTGTATGTTTGTTTGTTTTTAATGCAGAGACAAAGAGACAGATCAAAGCAGGAGACAGGAGCATTGCTGTAGGTATCTATGGATATACACCAGAAAAGTTTTGTAGAAGAGCATAGACAGCTCTGAATGCTTTGTAGCTAGTTATTAAGTACTACTACTGACTGCTCTTCAAGACCATCACCTTTACTCAATGTTAGTTATTTATGTACATTTAAGAATATTTTTAAAAGTATTTCAGCAGCAAGCAATAGTCTTTAGTCATTAATTAGGCAACATAGGATTGTATCACCAGTCGTATCAATATAACAGAAGTTTGCTGAAAGATTTATGGCTTGCTCTATCTACTGTATAATTTGTAAAGCTTGCTCACAAAAATATCTATGCTCCTCACAATTTAAACATATTTAGAGTTTGTCTTTCTTAAAAAAAGTACTATAAAAATTATTAATTTTTACACATGGAAAACAAAAACACAGTAAAGTTTAGACTCCTGAAAGTTTATAAACATCTATGAATCTGAAACACAAAGCAATTGAAGAATAAATTTATTCATGGCAGTTAGGCAAAATCCTTTGAAATCTCACTAAGTTCATACCTGCATCATTAACTGCTTATATACCTTTAATGTGTATTGAGGGTGAAATATTTACGTACACCTAAAAATGTTAGTGAGATGCTGTTTGTATTAAAATATAGTCCTAAATGAAGTAAAAAAGATTACATGAGAACTGTGTAAAATTTCCCAGATGGAAAATATCTATGTAAATGCTTTTGAAGTTTCTTTTTCTTCCCCAAAATGTGATTTTGAAAATGCCTAAATTTAACAATAAAAGAAGATACACATAAAAGACTCTATTAATTCATAATTTATGATGTAGTACCAGGGCCATGCTATATCTACCCTTTACAGCATTAGAGTATCACACTAAGAGCTCTAGAACAGGTGGGGGAGCCAATAAAGATTCATGGAAAGCAGAGGAAATTATGGATGTAAAAATATTTCTTTCTGGTTTAGCAGGTTTTGGTAGAGTCTAAAAGCCAGCAGATGTAGTGAATGGATGATATTGCTCATTGCCTGCAGTTCCACTGATAAGTAATTTTTCAACTCAAAAAAAGTGAAAGCAAGAACAGACTTTTCTAAAGTACAAGAATATAGGAATTATAAACAAACAAAAAAATGTTTTCTGCTGCCTCTTCTTTTCTGGTGAGACTGTGTCAGTACTTCTTGCCCTGAAGAAATCTTGTTATTTTCTGTAGGCTTCTTTCCCTGACAATATTACAGACTTGGAGATTTAGGGATATGCTCTCGGGAGAAGCCTACTTGTGGTGTTGTATTTAATCCACCAAGGTCTTTTTCCAGAAAAGACCATGACATAGTCTGTATCTGAGGAACTGGTAGGGATCCAAGTATTCTTGCTATGTCAGACCACAAGAGCTTACAATGTCACTGTGTCTACCATTGCAGTGTTTACACTGCTGCTATCATACAGCAACACTTCTAATTTGCAATAACGTTTTTAAAACTGATCAAATTTTTTAATTGTTCTTCTTATATCATAGTGTTGCAAAAGCAAAATATAGTGCCCTTTGCCCTTTTGACATACTTATATCTTGTATCTCCACCCTTTATGGATGTCATGTAACTTCTTACAATTCCAACTATTTTAAACACTAATTCCAAGTTTTCTAAAATGAAGAAGTTTCCAATACCATGTTCTTGTATTTAAAAAAAAAATTAAATGGTTTCCATATACTTTTTAATAAACTCATTGTAAATGACTGTAATGGATTACATTGTAAAAAATCCTGTTCGAAACTGCTTTGATGTGTCCCCCAAAAAAATATTTCAATATCATAAATGTGTTTTGCGTTGGTTTCATAACCCTATATGACTGCCTGGTTGACAGAGTCCATTGGGAGGATGTCCTGAAGGAAAAAGCAGTCCAGGAAGGCTAAACGGTTTTCAAGAAGGAAGTCTTAAAGGTGCAGGAGTAGGCCATCCCCATATGATGAAAATGAGCCGTTGGGGAAAAGATCGGCCTGGCAGAAAAGAGAGCTATGGTTGCAACTCAGGGATAAAATGGGAGTTTATTGCCTTTAGAAGAAAGGGCAGGCCACTCATGAGGAATAAAAAGATGTTGTGAGGCTATGTAGGGAGTAAATTAGAAGGGCCAAGGACCACTAGAACTTAATCTGGCTTCTGCTTTTCAGGACAATAAAAAATGTTTCCATAAATAAATTAACAATAAAAGGAGGACTAAGGATAATCTCTGTCCTTTATTAGACAAGGGGGAAATATAGTGACCAAGGATGACGAAAAGGCTGAGGTACTTAATGCCTTCTTTGCTGCAGTCTTTAGTATTAGAACCAGTTGTTCCCTGAGTACCCAGACACCTGAGCTAGAAGACAAGGACAGAGAGCAGAACGAACCCCCATAATCCAAGGGAAAATTGTGAGGGACCTGCTACACCACTTAGACACACACAGGTCTATGGGTCCAGATGGAATCCACCTAAGGGTACTGAGGGAGCTGGTGCAAGTACTCACCAAGCCACTTTCCATCGTCTATCAGCAGTCCTGGCTAACCAGGGAGGTCTCAGTTGATTGGAAGTTAAGAAATGTGACACCCATCTGCAAGAAGGGCCTGAAGGAGGATCCAGGGAACTACAAGCCTGTCAGTCTGACCTCTGTGCCAGGGAAGGTTATGGAACAGATCATCTTGAGTGTTATCACACAGCACATACAAGACAGCCAGGTGACCAGGTACAGTTGGCATGGTTTAATGCAAGGCAGGTCCTGCTTCACAAACCTGATCTCCTTCTATGACAAAGTGACCTGTTTATTGGACAAGGGAAAGGCTGTGGATGTTGTTTACCTGGGCTTTAGTAAAGTCTTTGACGCTGTTTCCCACAGCATTCTCATGAAGAAACTGGCTGCTGATCACTTGGATGTATGTATGCTTCACTGAGTAAAAAACTGGCTGGATGGAAAGGCCCAAACAGTGGTGGTGAATGGAGTTAAATCCAGTTGGTGGCCAGTCACAAGTGGTGTTCCACATAGTCCCCAGAGTACTGTGTTCAGTTTTGGAACGCTCACTACAAGAAAGACATTAAGGTGCTGGAGCGAGTCCAGAGAAGGGCAACAAAACTGCTGATGGATATAGAGAACAAGTTTAAGAGGAGTGGCTGAGGGGAGACCTTATCGTTCTCTACAACTACCTGACAGGAGGTTGTAGCCAGGTGGGTGTCAGTCTCTTCTCCCAAGTAACAGGTGATAGGACAGGAGGAAGTGGTTTCAAGTTGTGCCAGGGGAGATTGGGGATGGATATTAGGAAAAAATTATTCACCAAAAGGGTTATCAAACATTGGAACAGGCTGCCCAGGGAAGTGGTTGAATCACCATCCCTGGAGGGATTTAAATGATTTGTAGACATGGTGCTTAGGGACATGGTTTAGTGGTGGACTTGGCAGCGTTAGGTTAATGATTGAACCCAGTGATCTCAAAGATCCCTTCCAACCTAGACGATTCTATGATTCAATGATTCTACTATTTTAAAAGAAAGTGCATAATTCTCCCCTAAAATCCTGCTTTCACCCATTTGCAATATTAATAACTATTTTGTTTTCAAGATGTGGGATGCTATTGATGAGAATCCAATATACACTTACATTTTGTATTTAGCAGTATTTGTTCTGAAGACGAGTATTTTGTTGAATATGATGAAACTAAACTTTATTCAATGTGCTGCCATCTCTGATCTCTGCTTTTCCTTGGAGAAGATAGACCTTTCCTGTTACTGGGAAACTTTTCATGCCAACCTCATAATGAAGTTTTTACTTCTATCACAAATCTTGTTGGAAGCCATAATTCTTCATCCAATTTTTCTAAGGAGCTGGTCATCACAGCAATTTATCATCCAAAAGGAATACTAAATATGGAAAAATATTTCTATGGCTCAAGATACTTTTTTTTCTTGATAAATTAATGCTGCTAAGACTATGCAGTGATCAGCATAAAAAGTTGGTGTTTCCAAGGAGTTCATCTTTGAACTACAGGGAGAGAGACTAGGTGATCTTTTTAGCTCCCTTCGAGTCCTGTAATCTGCAATTCTCTGATTTCTAACTGAAATAGAAAATAACATAAAAAAGGTTGTCTGGTCAACCCCCCAACAAAAGCCCAGTTTTAATAACTGCTGAAGGACATGTATAAAAACATTAGGAAAAGGATTAGTGTATACAAATTTTTAGACTTTTTAATACTTTCTCAAATTGTCCTTAGCTCTGTGTCTAAGAAGTTCACATGGAAATTTCAAATACAGTATTTACATCTGTAGTGAAATTGAAGGAGGTGTCAGGACTTTGTCATCTTAATCGAGTGCTTTTTCAGATTAAAGATCATTTCCTCAAAAACTGATATGAAATGGGACCGAAAAATCAGGATGATTGATCCAAATGAAAGAAATACAAGGAATGAATAGAGGAAAGAATAAAAAGAGGAGTTGAGTTAAATCAATGTATCATATTTTAAAGTGCAAACATCATAGGGTATAGCTAAATTTTAGTGGTTTGCCTCATGCTAAGGATCCTTTTCAGTTTTTCACTACAGGTTTCCTGCAGGTATCAACTGGCATCTAAGATGACAGTTTCTAGTTTTATATTTTTTCGTGATGTTGAAATACTGTTAGTGAGAGATCGTAAGAGAGAAAGGAACCTGCAAAAATTAGTAGTAATACTACTGATAAGGTCAGATATTAAATTTAAAGTTCAGAATTCCCTGTGATATCATTCAAATTAATTGAGAAATAACTGAAAAGCATAGTTTTAGTGCAGCTACCTGCAAGTGAAAGGGGAAAGAATTGATAAGTATGATGAGAGATTTGAACCAGAAAATATATCTTTATAGCAAACCTATGAAAACCAAATTTTCATGACATGAGGTTAAAGTTCTTTATGACCAAGAGTCTGGTTTCAATTGACTTGGAGAAAACTAGTGATGTGTAATAGGCTCAGGAAATTCGGTTCAACAATATATTCACATTAGTCCAGTGAATATCTTATTGTAGCACCTCAGATGGTTTTAGTAGTGCTGGCTCCTCAGTAAAGAAAGGTTACATCAACTTATGTGTAGGTTAAAAAGCATTCTCTACACTTGCCAGGAACGAAAAAGAGTGAAACGTGTAACTTGTTAATGCCACCGCAGTACTGTGTGTTTACATTTAAAATCAATATTTTCTTTTACATCATACTGTAGGTGACATTCTTGGCAGTTAAACCTGTCAATATGGTAGGTGGCCTTGTATACAAATAATGTGAACAAGACTTTTTTTTAAGCTTTTAGCTTTCTAAAAATGTTGGTATAATCTTTATGAATGTATAGACCGGAATAACTTCTCATAAAGGCTGCCCCCTTTCAGCCTGGTTTCCTGTCTAACAGGGAAATCACATGGAGATCAAAGCAAAACAAAGCAAACCAGCTCTCTTCTGTGACCTTTTAATCTGAAAAACAAAATAAACCAACCAAAAAACTACCTCCTCCCCCCCAACAGACACACCCCCTCCCCAACCATCAATATCCTAGAAAAGGTTCTGTTATAAACATTATTGCACATAGCAGTACTTATGTTCATAGCATATATATATATATATATATATGGCCAAGAGCTCAAAATATTCCTAGTGAGATTTTATTCTGCTGCAACATGACGAATGACAGAAAAATACAAGGGCTACTGCAGCACTGGTAGTTACTCTTAGATAACTCATTAGTAACTTCAGAAACATCTGAAGAACTCTTTTTCTCTAATCAAAAAACCTAATCTCATCCAGCAAAGCTGAGAGATATGATGTCTTAAAAAGTATGAAGATAACATTAAACATTAAACATTAAAACTGAAAGAAAACTATTGACAGATTACAGATTGTTTTACAACAGTATTTCCTCCTGTTTCAATTGACAGTATATAAGTCTTAAGAGGTTATAGGTTAAAATTAGCTGAAGCAAGGCCATTTCTGTTTTTATGAACTCTATTTTTGTCTTACATTTTTCAAATATGGTTTCTCTTGGTTTCTCTAGTGTAGTGGTATGATTGAGATCCTCCTGCAGTTTTTTTGGGTTTTTTTCAATAGCAAGTTCCTATTTAACTTCAACCTTTTATTTTCTAATTTTTAAAGATTTTATGTTTTTTTTCTTTACCTTCCTGTCACTTTTCATGAAACTCTTAATAAATTAATATTCTGAAGATTCTATTCAATTTCATTTGTTTTAGAATAACAGTTTAGCCTCTGCCTTATTTCTTAAGGAAAAAAAAAGCTTAGAGAATTCTGAAAGTAATGAAAAAAAAAATTGATGTTTTTCATTGTACCTGTCAGTTTCAGGGTGCTTTGAACAAGTCTTAATTTCAGTCTAAATGATTTATTTTACATCATACTGTAGGTTAAGTTTTCTTGGCAGATTTACATATTACAAAATGTTTCAGAAAACGTAGATATATGTGAGATGATAAACTAATGTCAGGTTTTTTCCCCATATTTTCTGTAACTAATAATTATTTGTTTAAATGTGAATAAGGTGTCAAAGGACATATTTTATTTTGCGTTTCATAACTTGCCTCACAGAAAACTGATGAAATACAAATAATTGATTTCATGTGTTTGAATACACAAATTATATTGTATGTCTAATGAGCGTGCTTCCTCTTGCAAATAGGGATAAATTGTGTAACAACAAGTTTGTATATGTGACAAGTTCTTCCTTGGTAGTAGTTTTATAGTAAAATAAATATCTTAAACAATGAATCAGTGCCTCCTCCATATTGGCCTTCAGAAATGTGATGAAATAATTGTATGATAATGATTATCTTGAAAGGCCATTCATCATTTAATTAATTTCAGTTCAATAGCCAGTGACATTGCTTATTAGCCCCCCTTTAGTGCATCCGAGATCGGAATGGAATACCTGAGAACAAGTACACGAAGTAGGCTTAAGTCTCTGAAAAAACAACATGACATTAGTGGACTCAAAGGGGCAATGGGAAGATCAATTTTTGCTGAGAATGTCCAATCAGTCATATACAACTGCATTAACATTGCTCCAGTGTTCTCCTTGTCATTACAGTCATTCTGGTGACCCAATGCACTGACTATGAATGTGGGAAATGAAATGACCCAGATGCAAGAGGAGATCAGGAATAACACAGTACTTCATCTGGAAAAAAAGAATAAGAGGCAGCAGTGGCTGTTTATTCTGATGCAGAGACATGTAGTCCATATTGATTAAGTCAGGGAAGCCAAGACTATGTGACCTTTTAAGGCTGAAGAGCAGATACATTCTACAGTGAAAATGATACATTGTAAACACAATCTTTAATGTACATTAAAGTCCTGAAAAATATATTTACTTAGTACCAATTAAATATGAATGTGGATTTTTATTATATATAAACACAGAGTAATCACTTATATTATGTAATATGTGGTATTTTTAAAAATAAATAAGTAAAAATATTCTCTCTTCTCGGTTTCTTACTGAAATCTGAAATCACACAATACTGCACAGTTCAAAAGAACTTACCTGCCTATGACAGGCACTTCTTATAATAGTTAGAAATACTGAACTAAAAGTCAGCTTATTGGAAGAGTTTTGAAATCAGCTGTCTATTTCTCATTTAACCAGATATCACTTCAGCTTCTGCTATATATATTTTGGAAGAAAACCAAAGAGGTTTGCAAGATTGTAGACTGCAGTAAGTAATCAACAAAGCTAAGTAGTTTTCCTGTTAGTGTCTACATGATTTCAACTGGGTCGGTACGTTATGAGCTATAAAACTTTTCTAAGCAACATCTATGGTGACAATGAGAGGAAAACAGAGAAACAAATAATATTATTCAGCTACAAGCAGGTTAAAATATGCTTTTTAAAAAGCTTAGGGCATTACTAAGACGCCCAGTCATTTACAGACTGTTACTGTTTTGACTTGTGGAAAAGAAAAAGAAAGCTGCAATTATACTCAAGCATAGAGTCACTGCTGTGTTAAGTTTCAGCTTTCTTCTTTGATGATACTGCAGGTTACTAATTGCACTTTGACTGCCAAAATAAACTTATCAGGTTAGCAACTGCCTTTTTAAAGGGAATTGAAAGAACAGATTTTTTGCTGAGGTGAAAGAGATTCATATGAAATCTCTCAACAACAGTCTCTCCACTGCTATCGTAAATGCTTTGTAAATTTCATAAATTCCTACTGTGTAGTATGAACATTCAAAATTAAAGTTGTATGCAGCTGAGAAACCGTTTAAATGAAAACTATTGCAAGACGTGGGAGAGTTGATTCCTGTTTCCCTGGAGATGATTAAGCACTGAATAAAAGGCAATAACTAAGTAAAATGAAGAAAATTAAAGGTTTGCCCATTTTATTTTTGAGTGCATGGTAGTCTTAGTTACTATTTAAAAAAAAAAATGGCTGTTTTAAAAATTGCCAGGTTGAAAAGTACTAACAAAGCTTTTCCATACCTAGCTGTAGCTATCTGTGGCATCCATATGATGTAAAGGTATATGTCTTCAAAATTACTCAAATAAATAGAAGGATAGAGGCTGGTAAGGCAGATGAAAATGATATTTGGAAATTTAAATACTGCATGATTTAAAGTATGTATCTTTGGAGATATTTCCTTAGTTAATGATCATGCTTTGGAGAACATGCACTTGAGAGCAGTAGGGACGGATTTCTCTCCTTTGTAAAAATAGGGTTAATTTGCCTCAACTCCCTCAAAGTAAAAGTCATAGATTCTAAAGCAATCAAACCATTATCAGACTTTATCACAGTGATACCAATGTTTGAGTGATGGGCTTAACATTAATAATGGAATATATATCTTAAGATGTCTAGGAAGTGTGTACTTCCAAGGATACAAGCTCTATGTTTCAGTTCTGCTGTACAAAACATACAGTAAAGAATGAAAGAACTTGTTTTGTTCCATTGCCATGTTTTTCAGAGGTGTATATTTGAGATTAGTGCTGGCTGTGATTTCCTTATCCCTATTTATGTAAAAATGGGATAGATATAATCTGTAGAACTTTCTTTTTCTTTAAAGGTCATTAAAAGCAGAGTTTCTTTTGTATGCTGATGCATACCTAGTGAATGCCTTAAAACTTCTCTTTAAAACCTCTCTGAAAACAAGACAAATTATACAGCTGACTATTACACATCCAGTTGCTAGTTCCTCTCTCCAGATAGTGGTTATTTGAAAACCATGGTAGCTAACGCAGAGTAACTCACAGCTTTTGCCTCGGATGTAGTCATCATTCAGCAAGAACTGGTGACTAATATGAATCAGTAATGTACAAGTGAACCCATAGATTCAAAAAAGGAGCAGAGAGCAGGAAGGGAACCATCACGTCATCCTGAATTATCAGGGGCACCACATTGTCCTCAGTGTGGCATATCTTTAGAATTTGAACAGTCAATAAGGCCGCATGCTATCATGCGTTAATCAAGTGCTCCAGTGTAATAAAAATCTGTAAGCTCAGTAATAGGCAATATTATTGAAATTATCCTCCAAGATGAAATAGAAGAATCTTCACATTTACTTTATAAGCTCTGACCACCTTGTTTCTGACATAGGACAAGTAGAGCATAGTAAGTCTGTCTGTTTCAGGTAGTAGCATGTAGAAAACAATTACTGCGCCTTCATGGTATTCAGAAGGAGGACCAATGGAGAAAACACAAAGAAGAACTACTGCATATGAAATAAAATAGAGTATCTGCACATAAAAATAATAACACAGAAATGGAGAAATATTTAGGAATATATAAAGGAAATGCACATGGAAAGATAAAGTGCAGAAAGAGGAAAATCAGTGAAATGGATGCAATGAAATGGGACAAGAATGCCAGATGGAAGAAACTCAGTATGAAGAAAAAGAAGGAATAATCTCATGACCAAAACTCTGGATGCTGGACTGGCCAGTTCTGTGAAGTGATAGAAATAAAATTAATAATACATCTGTTAAAAAAAAAATGAATAGAACAATGAAGAAGAGTGACAATATAGTCCTTTTATTTTTTCATCTTAAGCATACTCCTTTTTTTTTCTTTTCTTTTTTTTTTTTTTTTTAAATATAATATTATTGAAGAAGTGAGAGATTTGGTGTGATGTGTTCCCTTCCCTGGTAAATCTGGTATCGCTTCTGAGGAAGTCTCTAATTTACATGGCTGATGTTGGTGAAATTGTTCAGAATTCCTGAAAAGGAAGATAGCAGCCAGGGTGTTACTTGCTATGAATTAGTCCTTTTAGGTTCAGCATCATTAAGAACTTCAGATACCCAACATAGTGTGATGAATGTGTACACTGTAAAATACCATGCATTATTTTTATTGTACAGATATTGTAGAATATTGTACAACACAATATTTAAAGTGTCATATACGACTTTTATGTGCCAACTAATGACATTTACTATGGCAATCAAAAGTCAGTCTTGGCTTAAATAACAAATACTTAAATACCACTATGTTGTTCATGCACAAATCAGATGTTTCTGTAAGTTTTGCATTTCAACTAAGTTGACCAAGTTGTTGACATTTTGAAGAAACATAAAGGACCTCAATAGTAATTGCCCTAAAGAGTAAAAAAACAGTGTGTATACATTCAACCTGAATGCACTTAAATGAAAGTAGAATGTCTACTGTAACTTAATTGCTACGTTTTGCAGACAAAATTCAATTCACCTTATTTAGGAGCTAAGCTTATTTTGACTAAGACATTATCTATTGTGATGTACTGCATTATGAATACGGGACCTGATGCAAATCTGATGGTGTTGGCTTACAGTCACATTCTGGAGCTGGAAAAAGAATAGAGAGAGAAAACATCTTGCTTGAAGTTATTTTCGACCTCAGCTGTTTATATCTCCTCAAGGGTTTAATATACCATGTTTGTAAGAGCTCTGTTTTCTGAAATCTATCCCTATCTTCATATATATGTACACACACACACTTTGGTAAATGTTATTTATTAATCACATCAGTTCTTTTTTATTATTTATTTAGGTTACAGTTTGTTCTATATATGGATATTTTGGCACTAATTATAGAACAGATTGTGTTGGGATTTCTACAGGACTGCACTATGGCAATACAGATTAAGCAATTAACCTTGATGTCACTGTAATTATTAAGATACTTTAGCAAAATGAACTAATTTCCCCACAGGATGTTCTGCTGAAATCAACTTCCACTCTTTTTAAGATGCCAAAATAGAAAATGTTAATGGAAAAGTAAGTTTGCAATTTTAATAATCTGTTGGGTATACAGACCTTTTCAGCAGTCGTCTTTAAGTGTTTCACACAACAGTTCACTCCAAACTCACAATATGTATTTCTTCATATAGATTAATAAAAATATCCGTATCACACATAATTAAAACAACATGCAATAATATTCTGTGGAGATCAGCGAAGAAATAGGAAAAAAAAAAAAAAAGGAATAGATTTACTGTGGCTCTCTTAGTGGCTTTACCATGGAACTTCTGACTTTAAACAAATTTTATTCTAAAATATATAGCCAAGAGGAACTAACTCATAGTTACATTCTGTACAATATCAGCCCTTAATATTCAGGTAATAAAGCTACTTACATCCAATATCAGAATACTGTGTACTAAAGTCTACTACATTAGAAATACACTAACATGAAATATTTTGGGTTTTTATTAACATACATATTTAAATTTTTAATCATTTTTTAGACTCTTATAGTTAGTTAAAACTAAATTAATTTATTAAAAACACTAGTCATTTTTAAGTAGCTCAAATATGAAATCAATATTAATCTAAAAAAGGATCTTTAAAACTTCTTCATTGTGGTCTATTATATGTATAGGAAGCAGAATATCTGTCTTACAGAAATTTCTTTGTAAAGGACAGTAATTTTCTTCAGTCAACCATTACAATTCAATCATTAAATGTAATGATATGGAGACTAATTGCAAAAGTAAGATTATATACAATCAAAGGATAAATAAAAAAAATTCAACCAGAAGCAATGATTACTTTATTATATTATGTAAAGAAACTTTTTAGCAACTTTCCTGTGTTTTTCAATACTGTTTTATGAAGACAAATATGAATGTATTTCAATTACTATTTAAAATTCAGAGTAGTGTAGTTGGTAAGCTAATGAAAAACATGTGGAATAATTTCTATCATACGTTTAATTTTATCTATATTACAATAAATAGTAGAAATGTAATTTATTCACATTACTGTCATTAAAAGGCTTCATTTACCTTCCTACACAGAAGTTTTTTGACATATAGGTATAAAACCACAGAAGAAAAATGGTCAACATAAAGAAAGAAAAATCTTATTTTTTTTTTAGATTAGGAAAAAACCCCACAGTTACTTTTTGTAATTTTTCTAGTGCAGCAAGTTGCATAGCACTGAAAGGTGTAGAAGCAGCTACTTCATTCACTTGTAAATGGAACTTATGTTATTATCAGTTGCATTGGTAACTCTCAAAAAAAAATATTTCAAAAGAAGAAGCAGTTCTTAAAAGTCTACATTCTCTACCTCATAGCAGAATCACTTATTTCTTTTTCTTCAAACCTTGATGAAATTGAGCAGCAAAAAATATATATTGTTAGAAAATATTTGCTTCGTCAGGCTGGTATTTCCCAGGTATATTTATTTAGAGGAACTCGGAACCTTTTTTTTTTTTAATTGCTTTGTTTTTGATGAAAAAAATAAGACTTGTAGGATTTCTGGGTTTTGGTTTGGTTTTGAGAGCAGTGGAACATTTACAGATATTTAAGTAAACAGAGATGTATCTGCACTGGAGCCCTTTATGCAGGGGTATGCAATAAAATGAGAAGGAAAAATGAAGAAAACCTTACCTAACCCAGTCAGGATCCTGAAGGATTTACAGTGCTTTAAAAAGAAAGGGAAACTTAATATGCAGATCACTTTCTACAACAATAGCAGTTTTGATTGAAAACGGCATGACTGCTCTAAGTACTGTCTCGAGCAGCACATTTACCTGATTCCTCCCCACACAATGCAGCCTTGTTCGTCTCTTGCTCTGTCCTACAGGAGTCATTGCTAAAAGCAGCAATTTCAGTAATATATTCCCAACAGACATTGGCAGAACATAGGAATCCATTGCTAACTGTTTGTGGCAATTCATGTTTACCATTTGCTCCAAACTTTTTCTTCTATAGCCTTTTTTTTTTCACCTGACCATATTTCACTCTGCTCCTCTGCTTTGCAGTTGTTCATATTTAAGGAAAACCTAATCCATCTTTAATATGTTAAAAGTTTCAATATATTTGAATGTGCTTGTAGTATCCCAAAGAAAATAGTCTAGAAAGCATTTAGTAGTGAGAATTGCTTGTTAGTAATTCTGTTAGTGAGCTGGAAATTATTCAGTTGGAATATTTAATTAAGTGCTCTGAGGGTGTTTTGATTCAACTGGGAGGTGCAGATACCTTCCAGAAAAGTACCACAAATGCAAAGGTTACATGGAGAAAAATACGAAAATTACAAAAGAGTGAAATGTTTCACTGGAATTCCTGTAGGTCCTAAATGCAAAGAAAATAAAGAAAAAAAGAAAAAAAAAAACAAACCCAGAATTATTGACTTCATCAGTATACAGAACTGTTCTGAGGTGAGTTATAGTATATTGAATAACCATAGTTATTTGTTTTATTGAGTGCTGTCTTTTATCAGGGTTTTGATAAATGTATCAGGGTTTTCATAAATGTAATCCAAAGAGAGACATTTACAAACAAAGGTGTTTTGTTTTGCTTTGTTTTTTTTTCTGGTTGACTGTCATAAAGGACAATGTCGTTAGTAGTACTATGACATTTACCTACTGAAAATATTTCTAAAAACATGCATTTCTATTTCTGTAATGTGTGGCTATGTGGTTCTATAATAAACACTTACAGGATAATGGCAGAAACAATTCAGGGAGAACACAAAAACTTCCTGCTTTCTCATCTCAGGGACCAAAACACAAGCCTTAGGGTTCCTTTCTTTTTTTCCTGTGATTTTTTCTTCCTTTCTTTCTTTCTTTCATCCTTTCTTTCTGCCCATCGAAGATTCTTCATTTTCTCGTCCTCTAGCTTTTTGTCAAAGGCCCCTGATGTGTTATTCCCTCTTGTACTGAGATTATGATATAGTTTTTCTTTTAAATAATCAATTATGTATTTCACAAATGGCTGCCCCATAGTGGATGGAGGATTTGTTTCACATGTTCCTTTTGCTCAGGGCTGAAAATGCTATCATCTTGTTTTCTTTATCAAGCCATTTGAATTTCTATTGAGATTTGCTAAAGTCATGATGGGCTTTACAAATAAACATATTCAACACATTTTTCTCCTCTCCAAATGTTTTTATAACCTGTAAATTCCTGTCATTTATGCAATGTTCTTTTATTTTATATGGGCAGTATAATGAATGGATACAATGAGGGAAGAAGAACATCTTTGAAATTCTCTGAATCAGAAATGTTAAACAGTCAGGCTTTTGGACATACACAGACATAATGGAAAATGAGACACATGTAACTATAAAGGAAGGTAACATCTTCTTATTGTCTGTATCAGGAAAATGACAGCTCCTATTAATTTTTTCAAACTACCTTTACCTAATTCATCCCTAATAGTAATTGAACCAAAATCAGACTAAACTATAAAAGAGAATCAAAGTATAAGCAATACTTCCCTTAGAAAACAGCCCTAAAAAAAGTTATAAGTTTAATGTATTCCTTCTTGAGTCTTGAAACATTCATATCCACCATTAGAGGGTAATCAAGATGGTACAAGTCCAGTCATTTTTTTTTTTTTTTTTTTTTTTAAGAAAAAGGTTTTTTGTCTGTTCTTCACACACAGAAGAAAAACAAGATGTGTAGACACCTCCATCATTGATACTATTAACACCTGTTGTTGAAAGAAAAGAACTAGACCCCTGAAGTACAGTTCCTCAAAAAACTACAAGAAACCAATAATCACCTTCTCAGGTATCGGTCCAATTAGCATTTCTTCTGGCTGCAAAATTCTATTGCCATCTTAAGCTCTTACTAAGCCATATAACACAGTTTGAACAAAAGTCTTTTTAGAGAATGTTAATTATCCAGCTCAAAGAAGCAAGCTTCTGAAATATACTAACAGATTGTTGCTGAATCGGTGTCATGAGGCCTCCCAAAGCTAAAAGCAATAGTGCACCAATGATGAGTTTACACTGCAGTAGGTTAGACTCTGCCATGAATGCAGTTCTGATCAATGCAGCACTCCTGGGCCTCAAGGAACATGTATGACTTTTAAAAATTACAAAAGGACAAGAAAAGCAAACTTTAAACAACTAATTGTTGTATACTATGCTGTAGTATAAATTTTACTACTTTTTTTTTCCAAAGTGAAACATGGTTAGCATTCATCATAGACATTCATCATAGTTAAGTCATTTATATGTTAGGAGTGTGATATTAACTGGTTTCCTTAGCTCCACGCCCCCACTTTTACAGGACAATTGATCCCATATTCTTTAATCTTGGGATGGCTTCTTTTCCACTTTTTTGTCTTTTTCCACTAAGTATACGTTAGATTGAATTACATTGGATTAGATAAACTCACCTCACTTTATTTTGTCAATCAGTTATTACTTAAAATATTTATTTCAAAATATTTTTGTCATGTGATGTGTCTTGGTAAATAAGGTAGCCAAATTGCTACCTAATGTTCTCAATTAAGCTCAATCTTCTTCCTACAATCTTTGCATTCTGCCTTTCTTCTACCTGAAATAATCTAAAAGATCTTGTTTGAAGACAATAAAATTTGAAATTGTTTTCACATGCATTAAAGTGGAGCAAAGAATTATAGAATCATAGAATGGTTTAGGTTGGAAAGGACCTTAAAGATCATCGAGTTCCAACCTCCCTGCCATAGGGACACCTCCAACTAGAATTGGTAAAATGATGCACTTCATTATCGGGCTTCTTGTATGAAGTCATTTTAAGGCATACTTTTTGCAGGAGGCCAACATCAAGTCTAATGGTATAAAGTTATTCTAGACATACATATTTTAGTTTTATCAAAGATAAGAACAAATAAATCAATTAAGATTTAATCAGTTTTTTTACAAATCAGTTCTACCTCAGCAAAATCTTCTGAAATTTGAACAGATGTCTTTGGATGTTGCTTAGTTAATGAAGAGATAAACTATTTGGTTTTAGAAACTTTTATTCTTTTGCTACCATATTCTTTGCTGTCTAAAGCATAAATGTTCTAGAAGAAAACTTGTAGTTTTTCAGGGTTCAGAGACAAGGTAGTCAGCCTTACTGATGTGATAAAACGACTGTGTTGTAGTTTCAATAAATTAGTAGCAAATCAGTTTTAGAAGGCCCTTTACTTTTTTTTTTTTTTTCATTTTATGACTTTTCCCCTTTGGTTATGTAATTTAGGTTGTTTTAAACATTTGGTATGATAAAAAATTAGAATCTAGAAAAGATGGAAATATTTAGCAACTACGTTTAGAAAACACTATGTATAATAAAGAAAAATTTAGACACTTGAAATGGACAGGTTCCATATTTCCTTTATGTGATGACAACATAAACAATAAAAGAAAACTACAAGCTGAAACATGTTCAGTTAGACCCCTGATACAGACTGAGTGGAGAATGGATTGAGGTCAACCCTGTGGAAAAGGACTTCGGGCTGTTGGTGGATGAGAAATTCCACATTGCTAGTAATGTGCACTTGCAGACGAGAAGGCCAACAATATCCTGAGCTGCATCAAAAGCAGCATGGCCAGCAGGTTGAGGGAGATGATTCTGCCCCTCTACTCCACTCTCATGAGACCCCACCTGGAGTACTGCATCCAGCTCTGGGGCCCCCAACATCAGGATGTGGACCTGTTGGAGCGCTTCCAGAGGAGGGCCACGAAGATGATGAGAGGGCTGGAGCACTTATCCTCTGAAGACAGACTAGGAGAGTTGGGGTTGTTCAGCCTGCAGAAGAGAAGGTTTGGGGAGACCTTATAGCCCCTTCCAGTACCTAAAGGGGACCTACAGGAAAGATGGGGAGGGACTTTTTATCAGGGAGTGTAGTGATAGTACAAGGGGTAAAGGCCTCAAAATGGAAGATTTAGATTAGATATTAGGAAGAAATTTTTCACTCTGAGGTTGGTGGGACACTGGAACAGGTTGCCCAGAGAAGTTGTGGAGGCCCCATCCCTGGAGGTGTTTAAGGCCAGGTTGGATGGGGCTCTGAGCATCCTGATCTAGTGGGAGGTGTCCCTGCCCATGGCAGGGGGGTTGGAACTAGATAATCTTTAAGGTCCCTTCCAACTCTAACCATTCTAAGATTCTATGATACTCAAATACTATTCATAATAGATGAAGCAATATTTGCTAGCATTGTAGTATATTTCATAATCATGGTTTGTCATTATCTTGATAACTGATATATGATGGCTACTTTGTGTCTCAGGAAAGTATCCCACTAGTTCTCTTGAGAGTATCATTTGGGTTTCTTTTCCCTCACATGAAGATTTTTATTTCAGATTATTTTGCTTTGTTCTGTTTTTGGCAATACTGACAGGAGGGGAAGCTCCTTTCAAATACTGGCAAGGGAAAAGAGCAAGGTGAGATTAACATTTTTTTTAAAAAGTGTGAATCATTCAGATTTTTCAGGAGTGCTTGAAACTCTTTTCTAGCTTAAGGATGCAAAATTAGCCTACACAAACAATCATTTTAAACAGTTAAGTATTTAATCTGTAGAGCTGTCCAAAATTGGTCCTTAGTAATTACAGTATTTATATCTAGTTCATACAGTCCTGTAAATTCAGAAACTTAAACCTCACGGTTTTCCACATTGAATTCAGTACTATAGGTACTTTCCTATACAATCGATGAGTCAGATGCATGGACTGTATTACTTTTGGGATTTCCAGAAGTTTTTCCATAAATACCACTGTATAGACCTCCTCAAAACTAACTTTTAGTAACAAGATTTTGAATAAACAGTAAGCAACACAAGAAAGAAAAGAGGTATTAAATACAAAAATATAATCTCTGCTCTATAAGTGTGTAACATACAGACTTGTGGATTCTGGACAAATTTTTTGACAAAACATCACTACAATTTTTCTTAAATTTAAATTTTCAATTTTCTCATACTGTCTGTGTACTGATAACCACTGTTCAAGACAGCATGCTGGATGCAGAAAGACCTTTTGCCTTAATCCTTCTTGTATATTTTGTTATTATTTGACGATAATGTTCCACCTGCTGCTGGGCAGTCCAGTAGCCTCAAAAAGTGTTCCTCCTTCCTTGCATTTACCTTTGAAGGAAGATCTCTATCAGGACGTAGATTTTCAAGAGCTTTTAGGGCAAGCTGTACCACTGCCTTTACAAGAGGTGGCCAGCAATTCTACCTTCTCTTCATGCTTGGCTTTTATTTTTTTGGGGGTGACAATACCACTACCATGTACTGGGTAGATTAACTCAGATTTGTTTGCATTTTTATTAATTCTCTGAGGTAGAGTGTATGGAATCAGCAATCTTTTCATACAGCAGAAGACATAAAAAAAGATTCAGAGTAGTAGATTTAGAATAATAGATTTGAATTCCAGTGGCACTGGTACCTAGGTAAATGGTAGCAGTGCTGTGAATGTGTTGATTCTTTTTTCACAAGACAGCTGAGGTTGCCAGGGACCCCAAAGATCATCTGCTTCCTGCTCAGTGCAGGACCATGTTCAGCTGTGTTTTGAATATCTCCAAGGATGGAAACATTACAACCTCTCTGGGTAACCTGTTCCAGTCTTTGACCACTATCAGACTAAAAGTTATTTTCTTATAGTTGAATGGAATTTTCTTGAATTTATGCCATTAACTCTTATTTTGTCACTGGGTATGACTGAGAAGAATCTGGCTCCCTTTTTTTTACTCTCTCCTATTATAAATTTGTAGACATTGTCCTATCTTTTTCAGTCATCCTTGCATGGATTTTTGCAGGGTGTGTTATGGATTTTTTTGTTTGTTTGTTTGTTTGGTTGGTTGGTTGGTTGGGTTTTTTTTTTGTTTGTGCTTTTTTAGGTTCTTTTTTCCACTCATGTAGATTGCTCATGTTTCAGAATTAATGTTTCTTAGGGTCAGAGAATAAAATCTGAGACCACACTATAATTATTCAATTAGATAGAAGAGAAAATATTTGAAGCCAAATTTCAGATTCACTAATCACTATGTATTCATTTTGGTTCATTGCATTACAGCTTTAAAAGCTTAAAAATCTTCAGTCTGTATTCCTGATGGATTTGGGAATGTATTTAAAAGAGACTGGCATTCTTAGTGTTCTGATAATTTAAAAAATTACCTTGACTGAATAGGGAACACATTTCTTTAAAAGCATGATGAAAAGTGAAAACTATAATTTAGACCTTTTCATACCAATCTCTAGATCTGTTGAGTAATGCATAATGTCTTTTGGGGTAATTGTTTGGAAGATGTACAACAGCACCTGCATAAATGGAGGAAACTTTAAACTATGTTTCTAAGAAGTTTCTATAAACTTCAGCTACTAAGAAAATCAATAAGACTTACCATATATTTTCTTCTATTATTTTAAGTCCTCTAAGTCTGTAATAAACTTCCAAATTTTTTCACAAAATAACAACAACCTTTTTCAGGACCATTATTCACAGGTCTATATATCTGGAATTGTTTTGTTAATCAGATATATAATATAATTTTGCAAACAGTAGTAGTGGCACAAACAAAGGTGCATTTCACAGGGAGGAATATAAAGTTGGGATATATGGAGTGGGGAATACCTAGTCAAAGCTGTTGTCAAAAGAAAAAGAGTATGTGTAGCCTGAGATACACATCTTTTGGGGACCAACTGTAGCATAACTATTTAGTTTTGATTTAGTGTTGCTGCGTTCGTGGAGAATGGGGGTTGTGAATACTGTTAGATATAAATAGACCTGCTCAAATAAATGACTTTGGGTTTTTTTGGGGGGTTTGTTTTTGTGGTTTTTTTTTTCTCTGTATAACTTACTTTATTTCTAATGAGTTATGTGAAAAATACTGTGAATATTTCTGTCTGTTATACAAAAACAGAAGGATTTTTAATATTTTTTTTTTAATCAAAATTTCTTTGTTCATCATTAATGACAAACACTGGTTGTCATAGTCATTTAAAGAAGTAACTGAAATAGATTTGATGGCCTGAATTATACAGGTCAGATTAGAGGATCTAATTACTTCTGTTAGTACAACTTGAAATCCATTATTGCATCTTCTCAGATGCCAAAAGCTTAAAAGTGAAGACAGAAAAATGAGACAAATGAGAGAGTTTAAAATTCTGATTAACAGTCTCTCCAGTAGGAGAAGCAGCATCCTAAAGCCTGTAATCTTCCCAGTATTAGGTATGTACTCTCATATAGTTTCTTGTTTTCCAGGTTGCAACAAAGAGAAATAGGTGTCTACTAAGCTGATTAATCACATTGAAATCACACTAATCATCTTGAAAAGAAGGTGTTTTGATTTGGTGAGATGATTCGTGGAAGGAAGTGACAATTAGCTTTGCTCTAGGCTTTGCTTTTAGTTGGCTGAAGCTAAATGGAAAAAAACAAAACAAAACAAAACAAAAAAAAAAACACCAAAACACCTGGTTTGGGCCTCTCTGTATTTTTTTCAAATGGGTTTCTAACTTTGATTAATTATTTTTTTCTTAGACAAATATTAGACGGTTACGTCAAGCACAGGGGACATTTAGAGCTTCATCTTAAAGGAGTTGCAATCTACTTTTGGAAGTCTGGTCCCTAGACTTCAGTGTCACACAGTCTCAAATCACTGCAGAAATAATAAAGGGAGAGAAGGAGGGTGTATATAGCTAAGCAATTCAGTGCTAACAAAGGAGAAGCCAATCTAATTTTTAGTGAGAAGACCATGCTGTTTATAAAATCATAAAGGTTCATTTAAAGAGAAAGTAAAAATACAATTACAGAAAATAAATGACCAAATTATGAGTTCAGAATACATTATTATGTTTCTCACAGAGCATAATTATAGTTGTGTCATTTGTGCAGTTATATTCAAGGTTGTAGCAGCACTTATAAACCTTATATTTCAAGGGTTTATAACTTGGCAGTAAGAAATTTACTTAGTAGTGAAAATTAATGCACTGTCAACCTCAGAACGTGTTATTTTACAGTCTTTCTGATTTCTTAATCCATGAGAGTGGAAGACTAAAAAGGAGAAAGACACTAATTGGGACAGACTTATGTTGTTTTGTCACTATAGCTAAAAGTAAGAGTGGATGCCTTACCCCTTTCTTCCTAAAATTAGCACAAGTGTTCACTAACACAAGTGTTAAAATGCTACTGTGTGGTAGTATGCAAAGTTCTCATTTGTTCAGTACTGGAAAATAACAAAAGTAAACACCCTCCATGTTTTTATCACTTTTAACAGTAAAGGATCCTTCCCCCCCCGTGTTTTTTTATTTTTTTGGTTCATTGGTTGGTTGATCATTTAGATGAGTTTTGTTGTTTGGTTTTTTTAAATAAACATATTTTTTGATACTTCAAAAGATTCTCAATTCAAGATTTCCTTCACATCTACTGTACTTTTTTTCACTTCCTCAAAAATTTACACCAGTTTTAGTTCCAGTCCAGAAGTTTTCTTCAGTTTGCTATTTGATTTTTTCCTTTGGTGTTATTACTTCTTAAACAAATAGAAATACAAGTGATTTGTATATGTATGTATTTATATATATAAATATGTATATAAATAGCAAAGTGTCAGTCTTCAGTTTACAGCTTTGATTTAGCCTCTTTATACATAAACCCTGTAAAATTTGCACAGAAAAAGATTCAGTATAATGACTTGCTTTCAGGTTTTCTGGAAGTTGAACTGAAGTCCAAAACTCAAAGGATTGCTAAAGAAGTTACCCCTGGTTTCAGTTTCATTTTATAAAGAAATTAATTTGATGCAGACTAACAATAATCTACATCTTTAGTCAATGGTACTTCTTGAGCAAGGGTCATTTAGGTTTTCAAGCATACAATTTATTTCTTTAGGGGGCTGAAAATATATTCAAAGTAATAAGAACACTTAAATAGTTATATTAAAAAGTTTTATAAAACAAAGAACTTCTATGTTTCTTTTTGACATCCTAGTTTTTTATTTTTTCTTGTAATTTCTGTATTTATTTTTCTTTTGATACTGGGTCTCTGTTGAGGTTTTAATATCTGAGGGCTATTTTTTTTTTTTTTATATCTATTTTTAACTGTTTGGTTGATGACTATAAGAAATAACTCATTCCTATATTTTTTAATCTGATCTCTTCTGACTCCCTTCATTATACGATTTTGCCTTTATTTTTAATTCTGTGAAATAATTTCATTACATATTTTCACCTCTTCATGTATAGCTGCAATTGTGAAAAGTTCTCAGAGGCACCTGAGTGCACATCTAAGTGTACAGTATCCGAGTTTTATTGTTGAACACTAAAAATTTGCTTTGCAGCACAAGCAGACATGCACACAAACTTTTCTGTTGATTGATTTTCAGTAGCATAAAGTAGCATAAAGTAGCATAAAGATGGAATATGAACTCACTGTAATTTAGGAAGCAAACAGATATTTAATCTCTGACAAAAAGGTCTAAAAAAATCTGTGAGGTTTTACCACGATTTCTTTCCTACGAGCCTCCATCTGTCCTTGTTTTATTTTTAAGCTATATTTCAGCTGTTGGTTCTCTATTCAAACATGTTCTCTCTCCTACTACCCCCACTTGCAAATACAGTCACATATCCTAGAATGCCAGGTGTCTCACATAATGTCAACATTCATAGAAACAACAAAAAATCCCAGAACTGCTTATTTTTTTGTTGTCCTACAAATAGTTGTAAACAATGCTGAAAACTAAGAAGATGATAAAGAAAAATAGTGTGTCATAAATTGTGAAGATTCAGAAGGCTATTTTGGAAACTTTTTTTGCACAAATGGTGACATTTGGAATTTAGATTTAGGGTGTGTATGTGTGTACAAGCTTTGAGACTGTGCTCTTCACTTTTGCTCCTGACATTTTCTCAAAAAATAAAACCTATGCTATGTGATTAGTTTTCTGCATAGGCCTACATTGAACCTGGTAAAGCTGCATATCAGGGAAGAGGTTGTTGCCTGTGAAACAGGCTTCCAAACTGCTCCCAGGAGTACATTTTGCAAAGGAATTTGCCAAAAAAGTTGGCCACTTCATTTCTTGTCGACCGGATGGAGCTGTATAGTTTTGCAGCCGTCTTAGACCTGGTCATTTTGTCCTGGTAGTTCTTACAAGAAGTTTGGAGATCATTTTAAAGTTACCGTGTTGGTTTTTTTGGTTAAAAAATGGAGGGGCCATCTCAAATAATCTATATAAATAAAAAAGAAAAGATCTGTCTTAATTTGTTGTGTTTGATGTGTTTGTGGTGTGATTACTACACATTTCTTTTTCTTAGTATATTTAATGTTTTAGAACATAACTAACTCTTTTCACTTGTCTACACATCAGAAGGAGTAATAAGACCATCCTGCTACCCTGCAAAGAAATGCAGAGTCTGTAATTCCATTTTTAATGCTTGGGTCAGAGTATCTGAAAACTACATAGTGACAAGTCATAAGAAAAAAAAAGTCCCGAGGAATCCAAGTGTAAGCTGAGCCTACATTGCCTTGTAGCAGAAGATATGTTTAGTTATGTTTCCCCTATCAGAAGTTAAAATAATATAGCACATTCACAGCATAAAATTCTCCTGTGCATAGACCTAGTGATCTGCTAAACGTGATATAATTTGGTAGCATATACAAAATTGAGTCAATGGAACACCTAGAAAAAAGTTATTGCATACCAGCTTAGCAGTATGACAACTAAGATAATTTGAAATCAGATCATAGAAAACTATTAAAATGGTTATTCTATTATATAAAGAACACATACTTGATCTTACATAAGTTTGCATGATCTTACTTAAGGTTACACCCATGGCTATTTAATTGAGATGGATTATGTTTGTCCTCAGTTTAGCTGAAAATTATTGCCTAATATAGGTACCCAGGGTTGCTTAAACTTAAGTGATTTGTGACATTTGAGACCTAGGTATCCACACGCTGCTGACAGGCACTACACAACCTGTGTTCTTCTGGAGAGAGAACTCGAGAAGAGGTAGGAAAACTCCAGGATACTTAATAAGGCACTAGATGCCAGAGTTTAAGCAAGTGAATTGATCTCTTAGACTCTTTACCAGGCAGAATTGATCCCATCCCATCTATTCTAGACACATACTAATGATGGGTGGATTGTTCTCTAAACATGTCGTCTCCTTCTGTTGACAATAGGAATGGAGTTTAGCTGCTGAAACATTGGTATCTACTACCCACTGAGACTCAGATGGTATCCACCAGTCCTCAGCTATTTCTCAGAATGGCTTAGGCCTCTGGAGTTCATTCTGTTCTTTATCTGCAGGCCTCATGCCTGGTGCATGCCTAGTAAATTCTGTAATGGCACCTGTGTTTAGGCAAAAAACATTTCCTAAAAGTGACATAGAATCATAGAATCATTTAGGTTGGAAAAGACCCTGAAGATCATCAAGTCCAACCATAAACATAACATTGCCAAAACCGTCACTAAACCTTGTCCCTAAGCACCATGTCTACATATCTTTTAAATACCTCCAGGGATGGTCACTCCATCACTCCCCTGGGCATCCTGTTTCAGTGCTTGACAACCCTTTCAGTGAAGAAATTTTTCCTAATATTCAATCTAAACTCCCTTGATGCAACTTGAGGCCATTTCCTCTTGTCCTATCGCTTGTTACTTGGAAGAAGAGACCGACCCCCACCTTGCTACAACCTCCTTTCAGGTAGTTGGAGAGAGTGATGAGGTCTCCCCTCAGCTTCCTTTTCTCCAGGCTAAACAACCCCAGTTTCCTCAGCTGCTCCTCATAAGACTTGTGCTCTAGACCCCTTACCAGCCTCATTGCCCTTCTTCGGACGCAATCAAGCACCTCAGTGTCTTTCTTATAGTGAGAGGCACAAAACTGAAAACGGTATTCGAGGTGCAGCCTCATCAGCGCTGAGTACAAGGGGAAGATCACTTGCCTGGTCCTTCTGGCCACCCTATTTCTGATACAAGCCAAGATACTATTGGCCTTCTGGGCCATCTGGGCACACTGCCAGCTCATTTCAGCCAGCTGTTTACCAACATGCTCAGGTCCTTTTCTGCTTGGCAGTTTTCCAGCCACTCTTCCCCAGGCCTGTAGTGCTGCACGGGGTTGTTGAGACTCAAGCACAGGACTCAGCACTTGGTCTTGTTGAATCTTATACCACTGGCCTCAGCCCATCGATCCAGCCTGTCCAGATCACTCTGTAGAGCCATCCTACCCTCAAGCAGATCAACACTCCCACCCAACTTGATGTTGTCTGCAAACTTACTGAGGGGGCACTCGATCTTCAATGTATAATTTTTCAAATAGATCTAAGATATGAACCATTCTGCTCTGCTGTAGTTATAAAAAAACTGCCTTCTCTTGTGTTGACACATATTACATTATGCTATCAGGACTATGGTACCATTGTAGAACTACTGAATACTGTACTCTACATAGTTTGAACTTTGCCCTGGAAAGCTGCTGCTCGGTTGCTAAAGCAAAACCAGAAACCAAAATATTCCAGGATTCACATTTTCTAATCTTGTGTTACTTAACATTATGGTTATTAATGTCTCAGATTTACAATTCAGAATCACATTAAATGCTGAGGATACTACATTTGCTCAAAAAGCTTTTATTGAAGGTGACAAAAAGCGTAAGTTTAGAAGGCACATGGTTGCCTATGGATTCGAATCACACAGAGGTCATAATCTTTTGACAACAAAAACTGTAAACAAGAAAAAAGAATCCTATATCTTTAAAACAGCAAACACTGGCATGGCATGGTTCTTATTTTATATTTGCTTTTCAGCAGTGAAAAAGAAACATTTTTGGTCATCTATCTGTAATAACGTGTTTTACCCACTTCTCATTAGGTTTCCCAAAATAGCTACCCAAGGAGAGATCAAGTCTGAGAAACATCCTACCAGACATAAACAGCCTTCTGCAGGGGCTAGAGACTACATTTGGAAAAGCTTCAAAATGCAGTGATAGTTATTTAGCGCAGTTCGCATAAATTTTTGCTCCCTACATTTCTTCTGCCCTTTCTAAACTGTACCTCTCTGAATCTTGTGATTATGATCTCAGAAAATAACTAAAAGGACTGATGTGGGTTCCCTAGCCACCCTGTGCAACTGGCGGAATAGTAGTCACATCCAAATTCTCTGATTAATCCAGCCTAAGCATAATGCCTTACATGACTAAGTCCATTTTCTCTTACAGTAGTTTTATTACTCCTGAACTATATGATCTAGGGTCTTATCCTTTGCAGGAGAAGATGTCGAGGAAGAGTGTACTGTAGAAAAGATACAGAATTTTTGTCAATCTCTGGTTTTTTACCCTACACCTTCATTGCGGATAGGGAAGGTTCCAGATTATGTTTTTAGTCCATCTCCTTTCCAGTAGAAACACACATTCAAAATGTAAGGAAGGAAATTTGATGCTTTGTGTGGTAGTGGACTTCTCCAAAAAATACTTTTAAAAGCAGCATCTGAAACCTGTTAGAATTTCTTTAAGAATTGTTCTTAGGAAGTCCATGTCAAGCCAGCATCATTTTTCTACCCTGTTATTTTAATAATCTGCAGCTCAAATAAGATCTTGCATCTGTACTGCGAAGGCAGTCTGAAGTAGTAGAGGTATCTCAGCAGGTGTTTTAGCCTGCACCAAAAGTACCTTTTTGTGAAAACTGCTAATAGGTATTTCCTGTTATGTAAGACCAATTTAAAATTGAAATAAACTACCTCCTTCATTTTTTTTTTTAGCCATATTGCTGCTTTGCAAAAGAAATAACAGATTGTAGCTTTCTGGAAATTACTATAGCTACAAAAAAGATTTTACAAGAAATGCCATCTCAAGGATGATACATTATGCTCAGGTTCTACAGGATTGCACAGTGTAAGATGAGAGAGCAAAAAATATTTTGATGGATGATTCATCTGTGTGTTGGTAATGGGGTTGATTAAATGAGTCTGTTGGTATATAAAATTACATGTAGATCTTGCAAGCCTAAACAGGTGTTCTTCAATCTTGAAGTCCTTGTGAATATGTTTTGATAGCCTGCAGTTGGAGCAAATACAACTTTGCTGTATTCAGTTGGAAAATTACTTTTGTCTTCACTGATGAGCTTGCTTTCTGAACAGTGACTTTTTAGCAAAACATCACTGAACAAAATATGTTTGTTTGTAGAAAAATTATGTAAAGGACCTTCAGCCTGGCTTTGGAGATTTCAGCCATTCTTATATCCACACATTTTGAATATTTCTTCAAGGAGAAATAAAACTTTCTCCATAGTAATTGCATCACATTAATTTAAAATTTAAATAAATTTTAAAAGGAAGACAATTTAGAGAATTACTAATTTTAAAATTTGGTACTCCATCCTTCTTCCACTGAAGGACATAAAGCTATACCTACATTATTTTTTGCCAAACAGGTCTGAGACTTACTGAAGAAAGTGACTTTATGATTCTTTCCATTTTCTATTTTCCATTTGTACTGCTATTTGCTAATCTAGTGACCCTCATTCTTATAGCCTCCACACTATGGGGACACTCACGTTACGCAGTATGTCCAAGTCAGAACCTGGAGACCATGACCTAGTCTGTTTTACTCCTAATTTATTAAAATTCTGATTTTTACTTCTTGATTCTGGATTTCAAATTCCCATGCTCCAGGGGAACTTCAACTGCAGAAAACGTGTCTTATATTTTATGGAGTTAATCTGAGCTAATGTGCAGCCAGCTTACTTCAGCTTCTTTACTCTTGGATTCTTATAGCCTCTTTCCACTATAAACTTTCACCCTGGTTTACAAGCACATTCACACAGGACAACATATGCTTCTCAGCTTTGTTTATACTCACTAGGGACTTCACACACTGTCATGTAATTGTGGTCTCCAGCTAAAATGTGTAATTGTAAAGTCATTATAAGCCTTAGGAATGGTTGTTTTCACTGACAAAGTTGTAGATGAAAATTTGATGAATGCCTTCACAGTGGTCTACTCCTCTCATGAGCACTTTCAGTCCTTTGTTATCACCCAGACTTTATAGGGCCACTCTTTTGTTTACAGAAACTATTAGACTTTCTTTGAATTCAAAAGGATTAGGTCCATGCCTAACAATTAAGATTTTGTGCCCCTCTAGTTTTTCTCTGTTGCTACCCTCCACACACAAGCTCATCTCAGGACCACTGAGTTTTGAAAGACTAAATTTTTTGGTGTGGTTTGTTCTTCTTTTGTCTATTTTTTGAAGTAAATTAATGCTGTATTCCTGGCATGCAGGCTGTCTGTAAATGTTGTTTCTCAGCCCTTTCCCCCATACATAATTTCCTCTCTTTATAAAGCAGTGTTAGTATTTGGTCCTGAGGCATTTGTCCTCCTTTTAAAATGTTGTCTAGAAAGATACTAGGATTTTTATTTTTTTTGTATACACCCTTTTACTAGTTTAGTAAAATTACTTTTTATTACTGTGAATTGACATTTTTCATATTTCTGTGTAAATAACGGATAATGGGTAAATGCCTTCCGAATTTTTCTGTCTCTTCTTGAGTGACAGCACAGAAGTAAATAAGTAATCCTAGGACATAGAAGCATAGAACATCTCGAGTTTGAAGTGACACATAAGGATGATTGAGCCCAACTCCCTGCTTCTCACAGGACTACCTAAAAGTAAACTATATGAAAAAGAGCATCGTCCAGATGTTCCTTGAACTCTGACAGGCTTGGCATCATGACCACTTCCCTGGGCAGCCTGTTCCAGTGACCAACCACCCCCTGATGCAACTTCATTCCATTTCCTCGTGTCCTATCTCTGGTCACCAGAGAGACAAGATCAGCATCTCCCCCTCCGCTGTCCCCTGTATCCCCCTCCCCATGAGAAAGTTGTAGACTGGGATAAGGTCACCCCTAGCCTTCTCATCTCACAGCTGAACAAGCCAAATGACCTCAGCTGCTCATTGTAAGTCTTGCCTTTGAGACCTTTCACCATCTTGGTTGCCCTCCTCTGGACACACTCTAATAGTCTGATGTCCTTACAGTGTACATGTCCATTGTAGAAAGACATGCTTGCTAAAACATATATTAGAAACACTAATGTTCATAATTCCTTACAATTGTGTTGAAATCATGGTAATGAACTAGCAGAGGTAAATGGTATTAGGCATTAATGACAGTATTTTCCCACTCTTCTGCCTGCTGTAAGAAAGATAAAAAAAAAAATATTACAGTTGTGTTATGAGTTACTGCCAAGACCATTGCTAAAAGATGGCTCTGACATGCCATGAAAAGCCACGTGTGAAGACATTTTCACCATTTTTCCTCTTGACCTGTGAAAAGCCTGAAAACGGCTATTGGGCTTGTGGAAACAGCAGCACTAGACATTGAGGAACACTAGGAAATTACCGCCACAAACATTTCTCAGAAGGAAGTATTTCTTTGTACCTTTCTTTCTCTCACCGTATTTTTTTTTCCATAGACACAATTGCTAATGGACAGTATGTCTATCATTTATCCGAGAAAACATACATAGTGTAAAAAGGTTAAGAGAATAGGAATACTAAAAATCTGTAGTGAAAAGCTGTTTTTTTTTATAAATCTCTTTTAGTAAACAGTGGAAAATACTAGTATGTTCAGAATCTACTGACCCTATCACTGCCTACCAAAAGTATTAGGTGTCAGTGAGCAAGCATGTGAAGAACTTGAAAGGGCTTACTATGAAAATTATATGATCATTCATATGAAGTTATGAAACAAAACATTTCAGAGTTCAGTGCGTATTTGAAAACAAATGGCTACACAATTTTAAGAAGCCAAATATTTCAAGTAGTTTAAGTATAAAAAAAAATAAAAATTAAATTAAATACTAAAGGCCTAAGCACCCCATACTCAGGCACAAAATATAATTGTAATTAAATAAAGACTTCATCCACAACTCACAACCTTGAATTTTTTAACTATAAAAAGAAGAACTGCACCAGCATTAACTACTTACTTGGAAGAGGTTAAAAATGTTTACTTATCATCTCCTATCTTCTTTATTGAACCTAATGTCACACTGATATTTATTCACTACCTAATTGGTTTATGACTTACCAGAGAACAAACGTGTTGCATCATTTCTCAGCTGGATTCCAGGTGAATGTACAACTAGAGATCTTCCAAGTGTGAAGAATGTTACTTTAATGTTATCTCATGAAGGAAAGGTTATCTGTCTCTACAGAAGGCTAGAGTTCTAACTCTAAATGAGGCGGAAAAAAAAAAAGTAAAAAAAAAAAAAAAGTAAAGATTTCTTCCCTCTAATTAGGTAGAAGAAAGGTTTATATTTTAAACATAAGCTAAACTATTTGAAACAGAATGAATAACAAGCAGTAAGAATATGCTTTGTGCCTAAAAAGTCAATGCCATAATAAAATGGTAGTTTGTTATGTCTCATGCTGGTTATTTTTTCTTTCTTTGTTTTAATATTAATAATTTAGTCTTCCCACAGTACAAAGGGCTGTGTTAATATGACATTGCTCGCAGGTTAATATTTCATGTATGAATTGTAAAATGCTCATGCTCTGATGAAGCTGAATCTGATATAAAAATCATATGAATTTTAAATAACAAAGTTAGGAGAAAAAGAGATAATTATATAGGCCAATTAAAGAAACGTCCTCCAAAATAAAGTGTTATGCCTTCTTTTTGCCAGAAGCTTCTGATTATAAATATTATTATTAGAGCTGGGAATTACAAATGTTACTGTGTGTTAATGTTGACAATTATAAGGTACAATATTCTAATTACATTTGTTATTGCTCTGTTTAGAATTATTTTAAATTACTGTAGTATAAAAGGAAATGCTAAATATTTTTAAATAATCTGATATTATTTTAAAGAATATGATATACTGAATAGTGGGAAAAATTTTATGATGTGTTACTGATTTCAATATAGCTATTCTGCTGAGGCAGGCACTCTGTAAACACTATATGAAACAGGCATTATTTGGTCCAAAGACCTTAAAGATTAAATACATAAATAATCTAGGAATTAAGGGCGCTTCACTGTTTGAGTGCCTCATACCAGTACGGGCACTGAAGAGATCAACAGCTTTCCAAAAAGCAGCCTCTTCAAGGTGCCTTAAGTTGCTTCTTTCAAAGAGAAGGCATCCAGTTTATTCACTTTTGAAATTTAAATCAGCCTGGGCAACTTCCTATCTTTTTTTGATAACACATTATTATCTGGTGATAGTTAAGAACTAATACTTCTCTTACAAATCTTTATGGATTTTGCTATAGTTCATTTCTGGATATTTTTAACACTTAGAATTCATTTTTATAGTAGCTATCAAACTTCAGAATTCCTGCTTCAAATTTCATCATTTCATTAAATTTTCAACAAATAACAGTGATAGAACCTTACTAAAGTAGAAAAGTGCAATATAGCCTCTAATATCACCACCACTACGTTAGTTCAAGTCAGTCTTCCCAAAGCCTCAATTTCTCTATCAGTAAAATGAGGAATTATATTTACTTACCTCACATAGGGTAGTGAGGCTGTATTCAAGTTTGTAAAGAGCTTTAATATCCTCAGGTGGAAGGAATTAGGGAAATAAACATACATTCTTTGCCAACCTATAAACACCAGGAGACATTTAAATGCTTTCAATCAGTATCATTCTTTAGAAATGGGATCTTCCCATAAGTCCTTACAAGGCACCATTCTGCAGTAAGTTTAGACAATTAATTTATGTTTTTTTAAACAAATATACACTATTTCAAATAACCTACTTTCAGAAAACACTGTAATAAGAAAGGAAGCTTGACGTTAGGGAAAGTGGAATAAGCTGCATCTGCTACAAGGAGGTGAAGTACAGAAATTAACAGTTATTGTGGTATAGCTCTGTACTGCAAACTCCCAGTCAATTGTGCCTTGTGCTTAGTTGTTTGTTTACCTATTTCCTTGGCAATGGTGAGTAGAAGTTGCAAGTTTTGTTGCTGTTGATGTCTGGTCTTCTTTCCGTGAGTTATGTGTATATCTACGTGCCTGTGAGAAGCTTTCCATTGCTCTGTGTTTTGTGCAATCACTCTTGATATCAAGAAGGCGAGGCATCATGCCCGTGAAAATATTACAAGAAATGGGTGAAAGATGAAGTGACCTGTTATACACAGCTTTCACTCTTCTGTATCAGTATCAATCGCTATGGTCAGAGAATTAGAAGATAAAGCTTCCCTTTCCAAAAGTACTGTGATAATCATGTGCCCCAATCCCTTGATGTTTTACCAAGCCATAGGACACTGTCAGGGCTCTGGTCTCTGATAAGAAAGAGTCAACAGAACAACTATATAATGTGTATATATATTTAATTATTTATAATTTAATTATTGACTAAAGAACGCTAAAAAACATGTTTTAAGGTATTTTTAAGGTTTAAGACAAAGTTCAAAAGGCAGATTTCCACCAGAATAAACTCTATAAGAGTTAGGAACTTCTGTTTTTAGCAAGTATAATTTAGAAATTTGGTTGTTTTAATTTTTCATTAAAGTCCCCATTTTATTGTACAGGGATTGTCATATACTGACAGCTGGTGTCTGAACCAATCTGAAATCATCTCAGCAATATTTTTTTCCAAAATAGTCATGCATAATTGTTAGTGAGGGTGAAATTGTTCTCAGAATTTTCCAGATTATGGCTTTTCCAGTCTCCCAAATGTACTTTAGAGAATCACGGTTTGTTACCAAGCAAGTCTTTTTGTGTTACTAGTGGAGAATATTAACCCCTGTGGACAACTGTATTTCTGCGAAGGAAATAATAAGGGTATAATGTGAATTATTTCTCTTCGTGTGCTTTTCATAAACATATACTACACTATATCCAACTGAGCAATTTCTTTATAAACATATAAGGGGAAAAAAAACCAATGCTTTTCATTTTGACTACTATTTTTTCAACTTTTTTGTGTGTTTCAAGAAAATTTGTTGGGAGTTAATAAATGACATTTATATTATACAGAGACAGAAAATTAACATAATAACAGTGTCATTATATAAGCTCAAAAGCCAAGAGTCAAAGCTTGGAGTAAAATAACAATGACAATCCATGCCTTGAAAAAGTATAAGAACAAGGTATTTTTTACTGCCTTTTGGAGGAATAGATGCAGGTTAAGCGTTCTATGATACCCCACAGTTTTCACAGCTTTGTTTTGAAACTCTTTAAAATATTCTGTTTAGTAGTAATATAGTTCTCATCATATTGTAATGTGGTAATATTTCAGTCTGTCACCCCATTTTGCTAAAAGCAGATAATTTTGTTTTGGCTGCTCTTCCTTTTATTAATAGCTAGTACTTGAAATATTTATCTGAGAGGTCAATGGGTCTGTAAAAAGATATATATCCAATATTAAATGTTTTTAGGTAGCATTGTACTGGAAATCACAATGTGAAAAAAAAGTTATTCACAACTTTTGCTTTAAATCTGTACTCTGCTTCTTCTGAACAACTCAATTAGAAATAACAATTTGGCATACCACATGGTGGCAATGTTTCAAAATATCACTGTGTGGAGGGACATCTCCTGTTGGAATTGCTTGCATTGTATCCTATGATATCTTAAACTGCATACAGCCATTAAAAAAGACAAAGGATTGGGCTTAAAGTGATTTATTATGCTGATACAAGGAATGCAGCTGCAAAAGTCTCTTAGAATAATAATTCCCATAGGAAAATAGTATTGCTAATTTCCCAATCAATATTTGAGACTCAGACCACAAAAGGCGTAGTGGCTGCTGCCTTAGTAGTCTAGTGTAGTGTAAGGGTGTAACAATAGCAACAAACAATGTAGAAATAACATTAGTATTTCAAAAGCTGTTTCTAGAAGTTAAAAAGATGAAAGCTTGACTGAATTTGGGTCTAAATCACAGTACAAATTATTTTTTGAAAGTTGCTTCATAAGACTGCAACATTGACAATGGGAGGAATAGTCATTGCTTTTTTCCACAATTATTCCCATTGAAAAGCACTTAGAAGAACTGTTAGACAGCATTCCTCCAACCTGAAGGTTTTTTTTCAGAAAAAAAACTGAAACTGAAGTTCATGAAATGAAATGCAGAAACTTGATGTCAAGCCAGTATGCTGTCTTTTGCCCATGTAGGCACAAGGGAAACACCTTTTGTGGAATTAAGGGAAAGGATCATAAGATATCAACAGAAAGAAATGGGGGATTGTGTGCTTGAAAGCAAACATGTTAAAAACTTCTTTTATGTGATGTTAGAAGACAGAAATAAACAGAAAGGAAACCAAAAGTAGCAGAAAGTTAGGGTGTGAGATAGAAGGTGTAGACAAAAATATTGAGTCTGGAGATAATGAAGGAGAAGTACATAGAAGAGAAAAGACAACAAAATTCAAGTCCAGTATGAACTGATAGCATTGAGAAATACGTGTTAGGATTACACCCTTCTGTTTTTCTCCCAAGTTTCAGTTTCTGCAGTTCCATAATGCCATCTTAACCTCCATTTACCTTTCTTGGAGTAAGACTTTCAGAGAAATTTATGCAGAAAATTTGAAAAAAAGGCTTCAAATCCATCCAAAAATTTCAAAATCACATGACAAATACAAGGAATATTTGTTTTTAAAATACTCAAGATTTCTCTTTTTAGAGACATCATTTTCTGAGATTTGGTACAAGGTTTTTGAATACTTGGGGTTGGAAATGTATTTCTCTGAAATGCATGTCAGATAATTTGCTTACCAATAATAATAAAGATCTCTTTTAACTTCACCCCGTTTCAGTAAGACCATATGATGATCATCTGTGCAAAATGAAGATGAGAAGGGAAGATCTTCACAGTAACAGAGAAGTGACAGAAACAAAGTCGGGGGTGGGGGGTGGAGGACTGGAAGGAGGCAGTTTTTCCCAATCTTGTGCAACCTTTTTTTTCACTGTGAGTATATTTCTGATGTTGCCTCAGTCCAAATTTTGTAAATAACAGTATACAGTTCCTATACAGTTCAACAGCTCTAATTGCCACACTTCCTTTCTTTTGGAGACTATAATATTTGTTTCTCTCCTCTAGATTTTATTCTCAAAGCTATCCCAACTTAGGTTTTTGTTCTCATGTTCCTCTGTGAAAGCTTATGTCTGTCATGGATTTTACAGCACAGACTGAGAGAAAGAAAAATTACTTCTGAGAATCACAGGAGCCAATGAAGTAGCTTCACCCTGCAGGGTTCTAGAAGTTCTTAATTTAAACTATGAATCACTTTGCCACCACCAAAAGAGAGAGGCTCTTAAAGTGGCACCCTTTGGGGGTAATTCTTCCTTTAGTTCTGCACTATATAATTCAGACATTTTTCCTTTAGTTCTGCACTATATAATTCAGATATTTGGAACAAGCTAAGCATGTGAATCACTGATGGTGACCTCTGCACTTAAAACAATTGTTGATTATTGTCAGACTAAAGGAAGCATGCTTTTCTACCTTAAAATCTTTTTTTTTATGGTAGATCCCCTTTAAAAGTTATGAAATCTGATGCCCCAAATTAGCATAGTCTGGATTTTGACTGGGTTTGTTTTTTCCTCATCTTTTCCCCCACTGTTTGCAAAAGTAAATATGAAGCCAATGTTGTGAGGACAAATTCCAAGTGACTTCAGAAAGAATAATATATATTCTTGAACCTTTTTAGAGGACTAACCAATAACGATCTGTTTAATGAAATGTCTTACCCTTTTCACATACACTTCAGAGATAAAAAATGCAAACTGTAGTACCTGGGGATGTCTCGTGTATAGTTGATAACACCAGGTGGGTGATTGCTAATAATGAGTTAAATAAGGCCAGTGCAGAAGGTGATGAGAGCATGACCTCACATTGTGCCATCCCTCAGTGAGAAACTAACGCCTTTCAGAATGTGCAAGAGCAGCAACATCAATGCTTGCCAAATAAATGAATTCAGGCTCTCTCATGCTACTGGGCAGATATGTATCAGGATTCAATCTTAGATTTGCCTCAGACCTAAAGTCTGTTTTTCAACTGAATCAGGGCTGAAGATAGCATGAAGATTTAATATCCAGTGCTCATGTTTCTAGCCTTCCTTAAAAAGTGAAATTAATCATCACAAAATTAATTTTTAATTTTCAATTTTAATTTTTATAAATACCTAACTAAATAGAGTTCATTTTAAAATGGAATTATCTGAATCTACATGTCAATGTGTGCCCATCAAAGTTTCCAAGCCCTCCTATATCCCTTAAGGTCACAATCTCAATATTTCTTCCTTTAAGGTTATGGTTGAAAAGCTAATGGCAAAATAGAAAAATGTAGATGTATGGGCAGATTCTATATGAGAATAAAATCGGTTGGAAAGAAATGTGCTCAGTTTAATTATCTTTTTCTATCAGCCCAGTGAACGTTTGCTCCACTTGCTTTTTCATATACATTTCATTATGGGAACTTTTTAATTCCCTCAAAAAGAAGAAAAAAAACAAAAAAGGTAAATATCAGGAAATTTAAAAATCCAAAATCCATGTAGAAACCAAAGCTTAATGAATAATATCTGTAAATAAATCTTCTGACAGTACTTAAATGACATGACCTTAGGGAACTTAAGTTAAAGACAATAGTGCTTTACCACTTAGTTCTCATTCCCATCAAAAATATTTTACTAAATATATGCTTTGCCTGTAAAGGCAATAAATTTAGACTGCACATTGCACAAACTACTTTTTCTTTTCCAGAATATAGGAAGACTTTTTTCCCCCCTTATTTTTCCACAGGGATCATTGCAGCTGTATGATAAATATTTTGGTTTTTTGTAAATCTAGGTACCATCATTGACAAAATAACACATAATGTGCTGTCAAAATCTTTAGTAGGCATTGATTTATACGCATGCTTTTATTTATTAAAAAAGAATAAATAGCCCCATCAAGAAAAAGAATTGACATTAAATGACTGAAATACTTGTAACAGGTTTATGGAAAGCTCTCTAATGTAAGTTTTTACATCTTAAAGATACTGGATTTCATGAAAGAAATTACTTGACAGTGCTGTTTCAAATTTTCATGTTACTTAATGACAAAAAAAAGTAGTGAAGGAAATGTTTCCCATAAAAAAACAGATTCCTCTGTCATATTTGCAAGAAAATGGTTTTCCATGACTAATTCATTTACTTAATTCATTTAAATAGAACTTTGTTTGGAAAGATAAACACTGTTCAAAAATGAGAAGTATTTTCATTGTACATCACTGTACACTGTGGTGTACATTTAAGTTAGTATCTTGTAAGGTGTCATGAAGTCATAGATAAAATTAGATAAATTGTTAGCAAAGATATGTATCACAAAGCAAGTCATGTATAACTATTACAACATAAGTCATGGAAAGGTATTTAATTGTTACAAGAGTGTACAGTTCCCATTTTGTATTTCACTATCTTTATCTGGAGTCCTTCTTAAGAACAATTTTGGAGTCCAAAAATTACCTGTTTCCTTTTACTAGAACAGATTTATGTAAAGAATTAAAATATTTGTGATAATGAAACTGTCTCCCTTGAATCTACTGTTTTATAATTTGATATCAGACTCGCATAATGACTGAGGTCTGAAGGGTCTCTCAAGATTATCTAGTCCAACCCTTCTGCAAGTCTGTCTTTGCTTCAGACCGCCTAATGTGTCTCAGGGGCCTGGGACTTCTGAAGGCAAATCTTACCAGCAAAGACCAAGGTGAAGGAAAGACCAAGATATTCAATGACTTCAATTCTCTGTCACCAGCTCCTCTGCCCCATTCAGCGGGGGGCCCACATTTTCCAAACTTCTTTTTACTGCTGATGTATGTGTAGAAACCTTTCCTGCTGCTCTTCACAAACCTTGACAGATTCAGTATTCTAAACCTCATCCCCACATGCTCGGACAGTGTCTCTGTATTCCTCCTGACTCCACGTCTTGTTTTTTTTTTCTTATGTTTGAATTTGCTTCAATCGAATTGAAAAAGTACCTGCTGCAAGGGTGCCTGAGCATCCATCACCATGGGTCATCTGGGACAAAAGCTCACCCATTTGGTCAAGGACAGCTCACAGAGCTTGTTAGAAGCTGCTACAGTTTGGCAGTCACAGCCCCCCGTGGTAATCCTTCATAGTCTGCAGCAGGCACCCTGATGTTCCTCAGAGATCTCCCACAAGTCCTCCAGTGATCTTGGACAAAGTTCCCTGGAGATCTGTAAGATTATGAAGCAGAGCCCAGGAACTACTACACAAACTGCTGTGTCTGCTGGCTTAACTGCATTAATTGCTATATATTGATCATGAAGATCAGAAATGATTCATGGAATGGACTGCAGGGAAGTGTCATTATTTTTAGAAAAAAGTGCTGGAAACTTAGCTAATGATTTACAAGCGTTATTAGGTATTTTTGGTTTTATATCTTGTGGACAGAAACATAATTAGAATATAACAAGTATTGTTATTCACATTGTTGCTGCAACATGTAAGTATCTAACAGAAGTAAATGCCTGGTGTGAGAAGATGTCCTGGTTTTGGCTGAGATAGAGTGAATTTTCTTACTAGAAGCTGGTACAGTGCTATGTTTTGGATTTAGGATGAGAATAATATTGATAACTCACTGATGGTTTTAGTTGTTACCCATTTCCTTCCTATAGATGATCAAGGTCAGATTAAACAATTAGCTATTTATATAGTATACAGCTCAGATCATAATCTGTAAATGGTGTTTGGAGCCAACACTCAATACTATTAACATCTAAAGAGATGATATTTTAAATCTCGTAATGCATTGTACATTTAGGGAAAAACAACCAACACAAACACATACACACACAAGATGCTGGAGAAGCAGTCAGGGGACAACTGTTCCAAAAAGCTTCTAAGAGACATAGATACAGCACTTAACATCACTGTTTATGCTAATGAAGAAGAATCACTCTCAGTGTAACTGGGTAAATGTTCTTTATTTTAGTTTATTAAAAAAAAATGGGCATTATAAGTGCAAACAGAGTAACAGAAATTAGACAGGATGTAATTACTGGTGGAAAAATAAATATACTAACTGTAAGTCTAACATACTGAAGGTGGCTTGCAAGACTGCATAAATTAACCAAGAAATAAACCATTCTTTGTATATTATGCTGGTATGGAAAAAGAGGGTATAGAACAGAATATATTTGAAATAAAATACCTAAGATTGTTCTTAAAATAATCACAAAATACGCTTGGAACCAGTGCCACATTCTTTCCCGGCATTACTTGATCGACTTCAAATGAAGCTAGGCCAGCAGAGAGTTTGTTTGTTACAATTCTTACAGTGTAAGGTGAGAATTAATTCCTGCAATGCCAGTTACCAGACAGATCAATTTTCAGCTTGTATATTCCTTAAGAAAACATGTCCCTAAAGACCCAAAGACAAGTACTAAACACAGCTACGTAAACTTAGTATGTAAAATGTAATTTTTAATTTCTAGATGTAATTTAATTGAAAGTTGAAGTACAATTAGTTAGTGGCTTTAATAATGTTGTATTGACCTGAAAGATAAATAATTTTATCTCTGTTTAAGATACTTTACTTTGTCACGGTGTTTCTCAATGGACTGTATCCAGTTAATTAAATATAATTTGATAAGGTTTTGTTTGGTTGGTTGTATTTTTTTAGATATGGCACTAATCTTCCTTTTTATCTTTTCCAGTACAGACGCAGAAGTTTTAAGACAGACCTTCACACAATCTTGTGGCTCAGCAACAAAAATAGCTAAGCCCCTTATAGAGTACTTTCCCTAGAACAAATCTAGGTCTGGAAAGGCAAATTGTTCTATACAGAAGGCATTGGTGTAAATACTACCTAAATAACAAATTATTAATTCCTGCCATAGATATCTGAAGTCTCTCCCCAATCAGCCCCTATGATACCTAGATTAGACTTCTGGTATGCCTGTACGTTCCCTACCTGCTTCCTGCCAAAGTCTTTCCTGACTCATACAGGCAGGGACATCTTTCTAAATCTTCAGGAGTCCTATCTGACAGCTGTTGTTTAAAATCTAACAGTTATCAGAATATTGATTTGACTGAAATAGAGCTGACACATTGGGCTTAATTCAGTTATATAAATATAGTAACTGGTGGCATGTGAGATCCCCTTGGTTGTCCTATCTGGCCTCTAGCTGCTATTCTGGAAGGATACAGGAGGTTGTGAAATTCTGTGAATTACATGAGATGTCTCTGATGATCTACTACACCTCAAATGATGCTAAATATCTATTTGTAAACAACTAAATCACGCTCATGATGACATTGTAGTGCAGGTACCTGTACATGTAATTAAATCTTTGGCTCAAGGCCTGCCTTGGTCTAGTAACCCTTACTATCCTATCCCAAAAACATGCTAGTAGACAATGAGGTCTCATAAATCAGTGTGCTCTCCATTTCCTTTTGCTGAATGAAAAGCAGATCAAAGCGAGTCTCTCTCAGCCCTAGTATCTAGCAGCGATATGAAACTATGAATTTCTGACCTCTTAAAATGTTGTCTACTTTATGTTAAATAATTTTTTGATAAAACAATGAAATGTTCAAAATGATGAGGGTGCCATATGTCCTTTGTTCCTTTCTTGGGAGCTCAACTCATCAGCCTCTAGTTATACCACATCTTCTCATCCTCCTCTATCTTCTGCATTTGATATCCACAGAATTTATACTACAGTGTTTCCCCAGGTACACAAAAACATTTAATTTTCATTTTTATGCAAGGACTTGTTCCTAGACAGATGCATGACAACCCTCATATTGGCTGCTTTGATCATATAGACCTTTTCTATCACTCTTCAGAGGTATTTAATTCTCTCCTTCAACTATAAAGGGAATCTCCTTGTTACCTAGACCTCTAATTTTGGACCCTGGTTTTGACAATGTGGCTCTTTCTATTAGAAAATTACCTAGGAAATATTCAGCAAGGACTGTACAGATGTGAGTTCAGGATCTGTGAAAGAATGTTACCTTGTAGCACTTGGCAGACATCGTGATAATGATAATGAGGATGTTTTTTTCATGAGGCTGAAAATTACGTCAGAAAGCTGGAGTAGCGGGTTTGCTGCTTACAGAAAGTAGAGTGATGACTCAACAATACTAAGAAATTCTGTTAAAATTATAGGCAAAATAACTGATAAAAAGAATACATTATTTTTTGCACATTATTTGTAGCTTTAATTAGAAAGTCCAATGCTTTAGGATTCACTGAAATAAATCTTCAGTCAAATTGTCTTTGTTGGAGTATAAGTGAGCAACTCTAACTCTTAATTAAACTCACACCAAACCAAATCATCAAAACCTGTATGTATCCCATGTCATTTCATGTTGTGTATTGTGTGTGTGTCATCCCCCACCCCCAATTTATTTCTTTTTCCATTTATGTTAAAAGAGACACTGGGACTTATAACTACTGAATATTTCCTGGCTGAAGTGAAGTAGTTACACCCCGAGGTTTGTTGGTTGGTAGTAGAACAGTGCATTGAATTACTATGTCTCATACAGATATTCTGTTTGGTCTCATTTTCAGTTCTTTGTATTACTACCTATGTTTTACTATGGTCAAATAGTTTAATATTTTCATTACTTAAAACAAAGTGGTATTTGTCACCTTATTAACTATACCAAAGCTCAGAATCCAGATATATGGCTTTGTTGAATTATTTTATATGAATGTTCACTTTTCTCTACCTAGTTATTTTGTGTATTTTTCACTTACCTAATTCTTTAACCCTCCCCAAAACAGAACAAAACATAACAAACAAAAAGCCCACTGGGTTTTGCAAATGAAAGCCTAAATTAGAGAAAACATAATACTTGCTTCCCTGCAGCATGTCCATTGTCCAGCTGTGTAATAATGTGCAATCTGTTTCCATGACCACAAGTTCACCAATATTCACACTGTCATGTCTTAACAGGGTGTAGAGTAAAGCTAATTACTTAGAACCATTATATTAATGGTATGAATCACATCAGAATTAAAAATAAAACTTTTTTTTTTTTTTTTTCTCCTAGGTATTTTAGATTTAAGTCTTTTGCTTTATGGGAAAGATAGTATGTTTTTTTTCTCTGCATCTCCCCACACATTTTTCAATATCAAATTTTGCTACTGATTGCATACAAAAGAGTTCCTGCGGTTGGTAAAAAAATTTCATGAAACTGAGGTACTCAGATTGTTGGAATTTCATGATGAATTTTTAATATGTTTCTATTTGGAGAATTTCATAAGTATTATTTACTATAGGTAAAACTTTTGAAGAAAACCTGAACTACTTTTGTAATAAGTAATCTGTCATGCCAAGACTAGTTAAGCATCTCAATAACAACATGAAAATATGAATTGCTGCCAGGTGTGGATATATAAAAGATATATCTATCAACATCAATGTCTCCATCTCTGTCTCTATATCATCTATATCACCTATATCATCTACATCTATCTATATCTATCTCCCTTTGAAATTCTTTCCTGATTAACCAAGCATCAATTAGGAAATTCTGAATTTCAAAACACGAAATAGAAGTTTCAAACTATGAATTAGAAAAAGATAACATAAATTGTTCCTTCCTATGTATTCCTGACCTAAATAAAGGTCTCTGTAATTCTTCCCAGTGAATCGATGGGATGATATTCAAACATAAGTGCATGATGAATAGATAGACAGATATTTTAGATCATACTTCTACTGCTTAACCAGAGCTCCCAAAATAAAAGAAAATTGCATATATGGAAAGTGTATTCCTAATTAGATTTTTGTTTCTTTGGCAGTAGCTACAAGCTGAGAACTGTCTAATTAACCATAAATAAAGAGACATTAGGGGCTAGATGTAAAAAAAAAAAAAAATCTTGGTATCTATCATATAATTTCCCGTGGAGTTAAGGCACCTAAGTCCAAAAATTCTGAATGAAAATGCGTCTCTTGTTCAGCCTCTGCTCTTGAAATTAGGTCTTTCCTGAAATCATTTATCTGAGAGACTTGATGCCAGAAGGACTTGGAGACCCTTCATAATACTTAAGAAGATCATACCCCTAAAAAATAGAGTTGAGATCACTGATATTACCAAAAGTCTGCATAATAACCGTGGCAGGAACACCCCACGCTCCCCCCTGTGGGTCTAACGGTGCAGTGCAGGTGCATAGTGACTAGTTTGGTGGGAAGCCCGTGAACTGCCAGTCATGTATGCAAACAACCCCCAGCCACATACTCCAGATACTCGAGCTCTAGACACCACCTCAGCCAATGATCCTACCTAGGAGACCCCTTAGCCAAGGAGATCTGTATGTGACCATGACCAATAGATGACCACAGTTCAGATCTGACCCAGGTTATAAAATGGGGTCCCCACCAGAGATCCTCTTTGAGTGGTTGGCCTCAGAGTGGTAGGTCTGTGATCAGAAGCCCTGCTTTTGGATTGAGACGTCGACAAAAGTAACTTCCCTGGGACTGAGTGTCCTTGCCTTAGAGGTGAGTGGTTTGTGCATTTTGAGTCATCATTCTAAGCTTAGATTTAGTTGCACACCATGTAGTATTAGTTCCCAACTGACATCCTGAACCTCTAAATAAGTTATGTGTCCCAGAGTGTTTGTAGTATAAGATCTCTGTTCAGTTTGACTGTTCAACCTTTTTGTGACACCATTAAACCTGATTTTTGGAATGTATTTTCTTGGTCTTACACTTCTGTGACAGTAACCTACCTTGTTGCTAGATGGCTGGAGTACTATAAGCCAAAAAGTGACTGTCTCCCTGCAAGAATTCTCTTTCTTTTGATCACCAGGCAAATGATTGGAATAAGGATGTGTACTGAGGCACTCTTTCTGGAAGCCATGCCAGTGCTCATAAAAGGGTGCAAGGCTCTTGAAGGAGAAAAAGAGATCCTGACCTGGAGCCCTGTGACTCAGGATCTAAATGAGTTACGGATTCTGTCCTAGGAGTCAGCATGCCTGAAAGTTAGGTTAAAGCAACTAAAATCTTTTATTTATGATAAAGATTATACAATGCTATAGTTTAATTCTTTATGTGCATATGAATACAGATGTATTTATTGAAAAAGAAATTAGGAGAGTATTTTAAAGCCCCTTTTTTTTTTTTTTTTTTACATTTTATTGACTAAATAAATTAAATTCTATTTAATTGACTGTACAGCTTAGACCTTTAGAGCAAATGTGCATGAGACAGGTGCAGAAATTTGCTAGAGTAAAATGGCCAGGCTATTTCTGTGTGTTTGTTCACTCCTGGAATGATTCATGTCAAAATATTCCACAACTCTTCTTTTGAAGAAATAACATCAGTTAAAGATCTTATACTTTAACATGTATTGGCAAGTCTGCTCTCATTCAAGTGTATGATTTCTCCTTGCAATTTCCAGCAAAGTCTAACACAGCTGAAAAGGGGAGTTCACAACTAATTCACAGAGTGTTGCTCTGATGTGATTTTAAAAGTGTTTATGCTACATTTAAGTCACAGAAAATCAACGCGGTATACCTGTCATGTTTGAGTGCACCCATAAATAGAATTCTGTTGTAGTAGAACTAATTGGTACAAATGTTGGCTTGTTAGAAAAGCTGGTACAACATATTCTTAATCACCAAGGATTATGGAATTCAAGCATAAGAAATCATATGCAGCATCTGAAAAAAATGAAATGTATTTTGACTCTTATAGTTTCCTTGAAGACATGATCACTGAATAAGATGCCACCTAAATGGTCTTAATTTCTTTTTTTATGCTTTTCCTTATCTATTTGTGTCTCTACAGCTTGGTTACTTGGTTTGTAGATCCTGGGGTGAAATTCCCCTTTCTGGGGTAAAATTCTCAAATCAAAGCTAACCACATAAAATCTGCATACCATCAGGGTAGAGAATTTTGTGTCTAAGATCACCAACAGCCAGCTTTCTTCTACTAGACAGATTAAACATTAAGAAATATAAAATAACATTTTGTTGTCCTAAATTCTGCCTTTCTTCAGAGCTTGCTGGTGACATGTTACCCTGCAGTAGGTTTCTATGGCATAACAAATAGGGAGATGTTTTTTAAAATTATAAGGGCAAGGCAAATGTTGATACACAGCTTCCAGTGTTCTTGTGTTTGACAGAGTTTTTTCTACTAAATGGTGTGTGGCAGTAATTGCTCCTCTGGCTCACTGTTAAAAAAAAGAATAAACCAATTTTCCATAAAAAAATGACAAAGATAATCACAGAATCCCAGAATGGTAGGGCTTGGAAGGGAACTTCAGTGATCATCTAGTCCAACCCCCCTGCCAAAGCAGGTTCACCTAGAGCAGGTTGCACAGGATGGCATCCAGGTGGGTTTTTAATATCTCCAGAGGAGACTCCACAACCTCTCTGGGCAGCCTGTTCCAGTGTTCTGCCACCCTCAAAGTAAAGAAGTTTTTCCTCTTGTTAAGATGGAATTTCCTGTGTTCCAGTTTGTGCCCATTTCCCCTTGTCCTGTCACTGGGCACCTCTGAAAAAGATAAAGTTCCAAACTATGAATCCTAATCCTACACTCATGTCTAACTTAAGGCTCTAGAAGATCTACAAATTCTGAAGATAATTTGAGCAAACACTTTTTCATAATTTTTAAAACATTGTCTTATGGTTTAGGCCTCCATCATGACTGCTAGGAACTCCATTTGTATTAACTTACTTTTTTTTCCTATGGCTCTGAACAGGTCATGATTTCTAAGTTATAAAAGTAGTACAAAGTTGTTCTTTCCAAGTTATCTCTAAATGCATTTAAGTTAATAACTAGATGAGCTACTTATTTCAAAAATGACTCTGAAAGGTTTTTATTTGTGAGTTGTGGAAGTCATTTATCTTCTATCTAAATGTTAAAGAAAAAACACAAACAATGAATATTTTGTAAAGTAAAATCAATATACATAGTTGTGTTTTTCTTTCCTTCTTTAGTAACTCCTTAGAGATTATGAGCTCAAGTAGTATATTTACACCATCTGAAGAAATGCCAGTTCATTATCTTCATTGATATCAGCCCATTATATATAAATTTATCATTTTTAATAGCTTTAAAAATATAATTATATGGCTATTGCTAGATATGAAACTTATTAATGGTTTTATTAGTGATAAATGAGTGAATTATCTCTCTCTTCTGTGTATGAATAAAAGGTGTAATTTAGACCAGTAATAAAATATTAATACATTTATATTATTGAGATGTCCATATAAATTTTTCAGTTGCAGAACAAAGCAGTTCACTCTGGTAACAAGGAAAAGGAAATGCATGACATAACTGAAAAAAAGAAAATGTAAAGCATAAGCATTTTTTAACTGAACACAAACAGAGGGTTTAAAAATTTACATGTTCTTTTAACCTCTCTCTTTCTTTGGTCTATTTGCACAGTTCTTCAGCAGATTCAGTTGTCTTCCGTATTTAGGTAGAAAGAACAATACAGCTATTGACAATATGGCAACACATCGCAGCAGTGCATATTGCTTTACTTACACAATCAAAATTACTTTCTAGAAAAAGAAAATGGGGGGGATTTGGCATGGTTTAATCGTCTACTATTTTTCATGCATAATAGAACAGAGAGAAAACAGATTTGTTCATGGAACATATATAGTATGAATTTCATGTGAATCTGCTATGATTCATTAGCTAAATTATCTTTTGAATATGAACAGAAAAGTGAGCTTGGGACATTGCTGCTGCAGAGATTGTTATGAGAATAAATGACCACCAAAAAAAATTAACATGATTTCAGTACTGAGATATGTCTCCTTCAGTCCATTAACTTAGGTGATTCAAATCCAAAAAGTACTCACCCTTGAAATATGTCTTAGTCTCCATTTTATTCCAAACTACAAGACTGAGAACAATTGGGCTGCCTTGAATGCTGAAAGAGAAATAACGAGTAGACATTATTCTTTTGAGTATATATGGAGGCTTCTATCAATATATATCACTCTTGTTGTTTCAGTACATGTATTATAAAAAGGTGTTCCTTAGTGTGGCTTGGTATCATCGGCAAACTTGCTGAGGGTGCACTCAACCCCACTGTCCATGTCACCGACAAAGATGTTAAACAGTACAGGTCCCAGTACTGATATATAGCAATATAGCAAGGAATGGCTGAGAGTAATATAACAACACATATCTCACAGAAGCCTCTCAAAGTTCAGTGGAGACAACTGAAAAATCAATGCTCTAGAGGATTTGAGACTTACACTGAAGACTGGCAAATCAGGCCTCCTGAAAGACCTAATTCTTTCCAAAGCAGCTGAAAGCAATGCTCATGCTCTAGCACATTGCAAATGACACTAGTTATTAATGTTTAAGTGAGTTATTTGTGCTTTAATAATTAACTTTAGCTTGAGGTGATTGTTAGGATCCAGGGATTGCATTAACTATATCTTCATTGACTATAATGGGAGCTAGATAACTAGTTCACTTTTATATAGATACTCATATTTACATGTCTTACTCTGAAGCCAATTACTACATGTTGTCTACTTTTGGTGACCACCATAAAAACTAATTCACAACATCCACAGAGAAAATCATCATAAGCATGAGTAAGAGAATGAAAAGCTTTTTCATATAAGAAAAACCAGAAAAAAAAACAGCTTTGGAAAGACACTGCTATGACTTTCAGATGGTATTTGAAAAGAGGGAAACTACTTATTTATGATGAAGAGTAGCACAGGCAGAAGAACAAAGAGGTATAGTTTGGCCATGAAAAAAATGTAAATTTCCTATCAAAGGAAAGTTTTCAATGATGACATGCTGAGATACTGTGAATAGGTTGCTGATATAATTTTTTAATTGAGTTTGATTACATATGCAAGTATGTCTGAATACTGCATGTTGTTGACAAAAAAAAGTCATTTACAGTCCTCTCTCCAATGTGAGCGAACTGAAGATGTAAAACCTTTTTGCCATCTAAATAATTAGTCATAAGGGCTTGTCTAACCTTCATGGAAACTGACATCAACAAACCTGCTGAGAATTGTATTATTGAGATCATTGGAGTCACTGTGGCACTTGCATTCTGGAGAGTTTTGACAGCTTAAAATTTTCCAGAAGAAAAATGGTCATATCTCTGACTATCTTTTCACATTGACCTGCTGTTTGAACAAAATCCTTCTGGTAGTCAAATTTGTGGGTATTTCAGTTAATAAGTAAATTGGTTTTAAATTAAATGTTTTTAATTTAATCGGCTTATCACTGACTGTGCTCAGATGGTAAAACCTTAATGTGAAGTTAGTGCAGCTTAGGTATCTATTATTGAGATCATTCTGTAGTCCAATTCAATGACACTTACTTGCGGGTTAATGTTAATTCAGAATTAATCACGGAAGAAACACAAGGTCATGTATTGAATGAGTTAGTTTAAATGAACAACTAGGATGCTACTCCTAGGCACTCAGCAAGTCTTTGGATGTTCCTTCACTAGGTTAATGTTGCCATCTATTATACACTGCATTCTATACTGGTTTCTCTTTTATGGCATGCTTCATTATGAAATTCATTTTCTGTCTATGATTTTACATTAACCTTAACTGTATCTGTGAAACTGTCAGCATTCAAAACAATTACCTTTTTGTTCTATACTGAAGATAAGTTAGCAATTGTAATTGGTTGGTATTTTGAACAGCTTACCCCAATGAGATTTATCAAAGAGCAAATACTGTTAGGCAAAATGGAATTTTATCAGTAATAGTGTAGTGGCTGTTACGATGAATTATTCCTTTGATTCTCATCTTTTCAGCATTGTCTTTAATGAATGTGGGAAAACAAAGAAGAATTATATTGTCTGCTTTGTAAAATTTCTAATCAAAGAACTCCTTATCAGTTATGCTTTAAGGATAATGAGTCCTCAGGAAGAAGTGTATATTGAGTTATTTAGGGTTTAGGCCCGGACCAGGCATTGGCTTTTTATTCTATGTTTCTGCATTGTAACAAGATCTAGCTCCATGGAGATAGCTTTTAGGTGTGAGTTCAGTAGAAACGGTGAGCAACAAATATAACAATATAACATATACACATGCATTGAAAAAGAACCCCAGCACTATTTTCAAAATAACTGTCTATCATTTACCAAATGAACAGCACAAGTTTTTAAACTTTCTTTTAATTGTAGACCAGAGTTTACCTGACTCTGTATGATGATTTTTAGATGTCAGCTGAAAACATGAGCCATGCTAGTTAGACTATTATTGTACTTGAGAGTGAGCAAAGTAGACACTAAACCATGCTCTGTCTATAAGATTTATTTGGTACTTAAAACTTATTATCTACTAGCGCATCCATGGGAACTTTGCTTCAACAGTTACTTCTTTTAGAAAACTTGGGATATGCATCCATCTTATGTAAAGAAAATAGACAAAATAGTGAAATGTAAAAACTAAAATGTTCATGTTTTGAGGTCCAAAAGTGAGAGTTAGTGAAGAGATCAAAACCACGGGGTAAAAAAAGCAATAGAGACAGAAAAACAAGATTCTCAAATGGACATTCACACTGCTTAAGTGTTCTCCCTTGATTTTCTATGTTATTGTAGCTCAATCTTCATTTGCTTTTCAGTGGAGAAGCTTTCAGCCTTTTAGTTTTTCAGTTTTCTTTTGTTCTAGATTTGTGTGGTCTTTATCAGTAGAGCAATGAAGCAATTTAAAACTGAAATACTTGCCTTTGAGCTATTATCTTCCAGACAAAAAAGGAAAAAAAAAAGAAAACTTTTTAAGAGAGAAGAAAATGTTTCACACTTTATGAAAGTTTATTTAGATAGCACTTCGGAGGATTCATCTTGCTTAATTTTTTGATCTAAATTAGGAGCCTTGCATAAACTAGGCTCCTTCAACAGTTAATGGTGTCCTAATATTCGTCTTTGAATGATTTTTACTATTTAAGAGTTGGAATGAAGGCTTTTTTGTGTTATTTAGAGTCAGCTTTCCTACTATATGAGGCTCTGGGAAAAATATGTTTATTTAAAAGCATAGATTTGCAGTACCGAGACCACATAAAATACCAAAATTCATTACCAAGGTTATACTTAACTCTAAAGATATTGGCTGCTTTTATGCCTGAATGAGCATTTCTTTCCATTCTTCTAGGCTAAAGACAATCTCTGTTTTGTAGCTGAAAAAAGCATTTCCAATTCCTAGTGCTATTTGTTTAATATTGCTGTCACTTTCTTCTAGGAAAAGAAGAAAGGAAACAAGGAAGCAAGGAAATTATGCTCTTTTTTATTTGGTTGTTTAGTTGTTTGGTTTTGGTTTTTTTTTTTGTTACAGGCTCTTATTTGTAAAGTTTGTGTACCAGATTCATAAAATACTACTACCTATATAAATGTTACATGAAGATTAAAAACAATACCAAAGAAGGTTGACTTATGAATGTGGTGGGTAACTAAACTAGCCTATACTTTCCTCTCTGTCCTTACTGTATTAAGCGTTTTGCTAAGTTCCTGAGAATAATCTCAGGGGACTCTCTACCTTCTTCACCTGAAAGAAATGTGTTTTAATTAGCCGTCTTTCTTCTTAGTCATAGTCCAAGACACAAGAAAGTTAGATAAAAGGGGAGTAGTCTGTCGTTATCTAGATTTTTAAAAAAGAAAAATAAAAAGTGAATGTGAACTCTGATTACTCCTTCTAACAAGGAGCTGAGATCTTAATCTTTGATGAGAACTCCGAGTGACAGATCCTGAATTAGCAAAGGTTGTAACGTAAATCCTTCCCTCAGACATCTAAATTCAGAGATGAATGGGATTTTAGCTATTTTGAAACCTAATACTAGTTTCCTTTTCCCATTTACAATATAGGCTTTGTTTGTCCTTCCTGGGTACTTCTCCAATCCTGGGCACTGTAAGGACACCTGGTGCCCCAGCAACCTGTATCTATTCTGGGATATAAGATATGAGAATGTATCCACTAATTTAACACAATAAAGATTTTATCAAGGGACATGGTATTAGTTCAGTGAGTTAAACATGTTTCTCAAGGTCATACATTAGCTCTTACTTTCTTTTCCCCCAACGTTGTGCTTAAAAATGTAAATCTAGATGTAAAAATTTAAAATGAATTCTAGTATGATGTTTGCCATTACTGTATATATTGTTTTTATGTATGAGGGAGAGAGATAAGCTTATAAACACACAATATTTTTTCTAGTTTAGTGCTGCTAACAGCTGCTGCATATGCTGTAAAAAAGGTGCCCTGATAAAGAAGATAATACTGTATATCTCAGCTGAATTTTTGTTTGAATATGTTTAAACAGATAGGTATGAATATGCATATGCATTATAATTAAATCTCAAGGAAATAAAGTTTCGTTTCAAAATTGCCATAAACTGAAACTC
>NW_009648043.1:198483-269184 GCF_000708025.1 Charadrius vociferus | reverse complement strand
ATAAGTGCAGCCTGAAACAATTTCATTAACACAATCACTATCTGTGCTTTGCATATCTTGACCATAAGAAATAATGAATGGTTATCACCAGAATTTAACAGTATTAATTACTATTAGTTAGTTTATATTGTATAGCTTAAGGAAAAACAACAAATCCCCAAAGATGAAGTAATCCCAAGTCAGAAAAGACTTCTAGGAAAGTTCAGCCATAAACTTCAATGCTTTTGGCATTTATAAATTATTTGGTTCATTATAACAAAGACAGTTTGACATTTGCAAACACTACAAAATTCCCGTGTCTGATTGGACCAAGTATGTAAGATTGCCAGGGTTTATATGGTCTTTCCAGAAGAGTCTTAATTTTTCATGGTCTAACACAGAGTATAAATACAATAGTTTTTTCACCAAACCATCACAGCACTAGTCTTATGTTAGCCACACTGCCATCATGAGTTATGCTAAAGTACCACTTGCCTTGCATGTGACTGTTTGAACTAGCGTATGTGCATGTTCTTTTTTTTTTTTTTTTTTTTTTTTTTTTTAAGATAACTACACCCTTACTGCATTTGGGGTATGTTGGTTGATTATGCCAATTATCTGACAATATTATATATGATATTGTATGGCAATGTGAATTCTGGGTTTTATGACTTGGAAAATGTATGTGTCTCTTCTTACGGAACCATAGTCTCATAGAATCACAGAATCATTTAGATTGGAAAAGATCATTGAGTTCAACCATAAACCTAATGCTGCCAAGTCCACCACTAAACCATGTCCCTAAGCGCCACACCTACACAATTTTTAAATCCAGGGGTGGTGACTTGACCATTTCCCTGGGCAGCCTGTTCCAATGCAATAGCTATTTCATTGAAGAAAATTTTCCTAACCTCACCTCCGCCCCTGCACAACTTGAGACTGTTTCCTCTTGTCCTATCACTTTTTACTTGGGAGAAAAGACCAACCCCCACCTCGCTACAGCCTTCTTTCAGGTAGTTGTAGAGAGTCATAAGGTCTTCCCTCAGCCTCCTTTTCTCCAGGCTAATCAATCCCAGTTCCCTCAGCTGCTCCACATAAGACTTGTTCTCCAGACCCCTCACGAGCTTTGTTGCTCTTCTTTGGATGAGGCAAAACAATAGCTTTTTTCTGTTTGTTCATCTAACTCCACTGCTTTAACATTACAAATCATTTACTGTCTTTAGTGAATTATGAATAATATTTTGCTAAAAGTAATATACTTTTCATATTTCTATAGAAATTCATTATGATTTTTTTTTGTTTAATTTATTTATTGTAATCTTCAGGCAGATGAAAAACTTTCATCAAATTTTGAAATGTGTTATAGTATGGGAAATTTACTAAGGACATTGTTACTGTTAAATATTATATGTCTCTATGACATGTAGTTTTTACCCCTAAATACTCTCTCTCATTTATGCTTAAGTAAATCTTAAAAAAAAACCCCAACCTTATTCTTAATCAAAGAAAAACTCTTAACATTGAAAAAAATATTATGAGACATTGTAAAACAACTTAATATTACTAAAATCCGTATCAGAGCATGTCAAAAGTTGTTAGTAGCATAGGAAAAATAAAAACAAAAAAAAAATCTGACAAAAGAGGGACATTCAGGAAAAAAAACTTCCTAATAATACTATGGGAAATTGCCATCGATCACAAAGCAGTAAAGATTATTGTGCCAATGACTATTAGTAACAGTTACTTACAAAATGATTAATATAAAAATGTTGGAGTACTCATAGCTTGTATTATTTTTCTAAATATGTATCTCATTTGAAAAGAGTGAGTGCTTCTGTATTCAATTAGTATGTCCGGAACACTAAACTGTTAAGTGACACTTTAAAAAAAAGAAAAAGTTTTCTTGGCGGAGTGGGGAGGAGCGGGGTTCTTTTATTTGTTTGTCTTTTGTTGTTTTGTTATTTTGTTTTATGATTGGGTTTTTTGTTATTCCCTTGCTCATTTGATTGTTGGTTTTGGTATTCCTTTTATTATGTATTTTACATAATATTATGTAAAATACATATATTTTATTATATATTTTACATAATAATTTATAGTGCGTAATGAAACTTCACAGATTACAAAGCAGTACCTTGCAGACCTGGACAAGCTGTCACAGTCAAATCTACATCTCTGTATTAAAATAATGTCATTTTTATATTAAATTAAAAAACATCACAAGCATGTTTAAGCTGTTGCAAAATTTTTTCCGTCATTAATATCCAAGACCGTGTGGTCTTCTGCACCTTGTATACCCACATTTTTTCTGTCACAGTATTATTTTACAAGACTTACAGAAAATCAACTAGATTGGAAAAACTCGTGTTAGTTGTCTACAGTTTGATTTTATACTATGGAAAATAATTCTAAGTGTCTGAAAGCTTTGGATAGAGGAAATTAATCACTGTTCTCTAGAACTTAAACATGAGACAGGAACAATTAAGAACAGTCTGAGTATGATACAACATACCTCCATATCCTATTGGCAAATGAAAATGTTTAATACTGTTTTCTTGATTTACAATGGATAAATCTGGGGTAAGTTAAGTTAAGGAAAGGACTGGATTTTAATACTTTGGTTATGGGTTTGTATTATCCAAAGTAAGGCTATATATGACTATTATGGTAGATATTTTTAGTTGAACCTCTATCTTTCTCTTCAGGTTTAAATAAGAAGGGCCTGTACTTTTGAAGGAGAAATAATTCTGCTTTTTCCTCAGTCTTAATTCAATATTGTCAAACACTGTAATTTGTATCTCCATTAGAAGAGTAATCCAGTCTCTGAATAGGCTATGACTCTCTATTAATATTTTTTGGTTTATATAACAACTATAAAATCTAGTATTAATCATAGACAACCATATGAACATAAAAAGACTAATATATTCCTTTTTAATATTTTCAAAAAGATCTCTTTCCTGAAAAGTGTGAATGTTACTTGTAATATATGTGCATATTTGCATATGTAGAGACATAAAGGTGTATACATAGCTTATATTTATTAATGTATTTCTTCAAAACATATTTACAGATGAAAATGCAATAGACTGGAAAAACACTGAAGAAAGACACTGGGTTTCAAAAACAAAATCCTTGATGATTTAGGAAGGCTTTAACTCTTTATTACCAGAAAATTGCACTACTGTCATCCTTTTCTCAAGTCCCACGTCAATTTTTTGGCAAGATAATTACAGCACAGGGTGCAGAGATACAATAGTGTTACCATTTGCAAAGCTGCAATTAAGTCTGAATTAACCTGTCTTTATAATCCCTTCATCTGAATTATTTTTTCTCCTCTTTTTATCCCACTGGACTGAAAAGACTCATGCTGGTTCCCAACCCCAATATTATCTGTCTCGATTTTATTTTTCATGAAACTTTCTTAAAAAGGTTGTGCTGTTTTTGAATAACAAACTTGACTGAAGTGAAGTTTTTTACAGAATGACAGAAAGATTTAAGTTGGAAGGTTCAACTGAAGGTTGTCTAGTCCAAACCCATGCTTGAAACAGCATTAACTTTAGATCAGGTTGCTCAGGGCCTTGTCTCGTGAAATTTGGACTATCTCCAAGGACAGAGGGTACACAGACTCTCTGGGCAATTTCTTCCAGTGCTTAACCACTCTAAATGTGAAGCACAACCTAGTAACACCCAGTCTGAACTTCCCTTGCTGCAGCTTATGATTGAGGTCTCTTGATCTGCTGTGTGTCTTATCTCTGTGAAGACTCTGGCCCCACCTTCTCTATAGTCCCATTCAGGCAGTGGAAGATGGCAGTTAGATCCCCTGTCAGCAGCCTTTTCTCCAAAGTAGGCAAACTCAGTTCCCTCAGCATCACATCATACATCATATATCCCAGATTACCTCTCTGTTTTTTCAACATCTCTCTTCTACTGGACAGAAACTACCCCAAACTGGACAGAGCATCCCATACCGCTGAACAGGGGAAAATTAATCAGTTTCTCAACCTGCTGTCTACCCTTTTGTCAATGCAGCCTAGTGTGCAATTAGCCTTCATTGCACTCCTGAGTCTGGTTCAGCTTGTTCTCCACCAGAACTCTCAGAGACCTCTCGCTAAGTGCAAAAATGAACAGTTTGTATATGCAAAGGAAAGAATTTATTGTTAACCTATAAGTAAAGTCTTAACACCAAAGAATTATTATTAGTAAAGTTACAATGACACTAACAGTTCAAATAATATACAGTTAAAATGATAAGTGCACAGTCCACTAACTACCCCTTTCCCTGATGTCATGCTCATTGGACCAGATGATCTTTGAGGACCCTTCCAACCCGGTATTCTGTGATTCCATAATCCTTCCACTGCCTTTCTGACATCTAAAGGTGGGGTGTGGAGGTGGTGCCTTCAGTCTGAGTGCATGGGCAGTTTTTCAGGGGAGCCATCAGCATGGCGAGTCCTCTGCTGGAGGTATGATGCTGACGGTTTCATTCTCTTCCCCTTGCATCTACTTTTCTATGTTTATTGGCATGCTTAAAGCCTTGCTGTTTCTTCGTTACTCTGCGTCTAAATGTACTATGATGTCTTTCACATATGTTGGATACTGGTTCTTTATTCTCCATGTTCCCCTTTCCAAACAGGTTTTACCCAGCTCCCGAGTCTTTACTCCTTTGATGGCAAATAACTGACCAATAAATGATGACTTGTTTACAGAGGTCTTCTATATTAAGCAGTGCCAGTGTTTTCAAGGCCTTTGAGATCATCCTACACCTTTAACCCTCTATGCTACTTTTTATTCCAGGGTCACATACTTTCATTCTACACAGAATGAATGTTCCTGTATACATATCTGCATACATATCTGTACATATCTGTAAACCTGGGGTCCTGGGACCTCTTACAAGCAATGTTAACATCTTATTTCCTGGGGCTACAAGGGCACAAAGACCTACCTGTATTGTCTACTATTTTCATGAAGAAAAAAATTATTATCTTCTCTAAATATAATATGGTATCTAGTACCCTGGTTGGAACATCCCCAGATTCATAATCACAGACATTTAGGCCATATCTGTGGGAGGCTGTTGTCTCTGTGACGCATGAGGAGTCACTTGGGAGAAATCTGGCCAGGTTTCTGATTCCCTTTTCTTCTAAAGGAAAAAAAGTCATCTACATGTTTTTGTTTTTGTTTTTTTTTTCAAAATCTGCTTTTTGATGTCTTATTGTCAAATATAATGGATTGTACACCATGAAGGTATATAGACATTAGTTTAGAAAGCTGAACTTCAACAGGTAAGCACTATCAGTCTGTTGGACAGTTTATCTGCAGATTTCCCCATAACGTCTGATAAATGAAGAATGTAACATAAAGTTTTAAAACTTACAAATCTAGATGGACTTCAGTTACAAAGCTAGAAATGTAGGCTACTGAAATGTCTCTTAGACTCAGATGAACTACTAAAGCACAAGTTACAAGCTGTGGTAGCGTGCTGCTGCTGCTACTTTGTTCACTTTTATGGTTAGAGGACATCAAAGCTGTAATTGAGAAAACACCTCATTCTCATTTTAATGAGGAAGTCATGAGACTGGGTAAACTGGATATCAGATGCACGCACACACACTGAGACTAGAAAATTATTTTGGTTAATTTACTGTTTACATATCTTTAATTAAAATGCTATCTTTGCAAGACAAATGCTGAACATAATCCTGGGATTATGTGCTACTGATTCTTAGACTGGTTTCTTAATCCATTTCCTTTATTTATAAAAGAGAAATGTTGATCTATTACTTTGTGACCTAGTAGTCATTTATTTCAGTAAGATGTTTTTGCTTTTCTAGAATCATAAAAAAATTTTAAAAAGCCTTTTTTTGTCTGAAAGAAGGATAAGAAGTGTATGTAATATGTTTTGCCAGATAATACGCCTTATGATACTTTCTTATTTGGAATTTTCATAAGCAAATAACTAAAATACAGTCTAGATTATATGATAGAAGGAGACATGCAATTAGCTGAGAAACCTCTATTCAAAGTGCAAGCAGCAGTTATAGGATATGTCAGAGGGATTTCTACACACATCAGTTTTGGGCCAGACAAACTCAGTATTTAAATTAGTAATGTAGAAGAAAGGATAATACTAAACATGGAAAAGTTATAAGAACTTCAGAAGACACGACTGGAGATTATAATCATAGTGAAAATTTAAGAAATGTCTGAAATAAATAGGATGCAAATGAATAATTGCTATTGCAAAATTTCCACAGGACAAGAATCTAGGTTAAAAAAAAAAACAAAAAAAAACAGCAAAACCTTATTTATCAACATAAAGGTCTGAGCTGAGTCATTGTTCTGGACAATTTTACAATAAAAAAAAATATTTTGAAATTGAGAAGTTAGACTAAATTCCAAATAAATGAAATAATAATGATTTACAATTCTAAAACAGATGGTGTATGAGAAAGAATGAAGGACGTATATTAGTTTGGCCCAAAGAAGACTACAGAAACATGTGATAGAAGACTTTGTGTACGTAAAAAGGAGAAAAAAAAAACCCTGACAACCAAACAACAGAACCCTGACAGTTTGCTAAATCTACTGGGAATAAAATAAGAATCAATGTTCTTTTGTTCAGTAAAATAGGTCTATGATACTAATGGGTTTTTTTAAACAATTTTGTCTGTGAAGGTTTAATAATTTTAAGATATGCTATTTATAAATGTAACAGCTGGAAACATTTTCCTCTATTCTACTTTTTGTCAGAAAGACAATAACAATATTTCGTTTTCTATAACTATAACATACTTTTGGATATCTTCCAGCTATTACATCCTAACAAGATGTAACTGTATTCCGCAAAAAGAAATATAGAATTTAAAGATTTCTAGGTATAGATTATAGGGCTTTTCTTTTCTGCCTTTAAAAATATAGACATCCAGAGATTCTTTTCAAGGAAATGATGTATATTTTTGAAGTTTTTTTCTTTCTTTTTTCTTTTTTTTTTTTTAAATGCTACAGCTATAACATCACAGATTTCATGACCTGATGACTTTCTATAACAATAAAAATTTTCAAGTAAAATTTGCAAGTCTCAGGGTATGCCTTTACTGATATATTGACTGTGTAGTCATTCTTTTCACAGAATGATCAGTTGCACACAACAAAAAAAAAAAAAAAAAAGAAAAAGTGGACCTACATTTCTATTTGTATGTGTTATAATTGGTTTGCATTTGCTAGCTTATGAGACCAGACATTGCACATGGTTAGGAAAATTTAGCTTGTAATGACAATGCTAGATGCATCTGGGTTAACTTAATGCAAGATTAAAGTTTAAATCTGTGTTAAATGTGAAACTTACTTGATTTCCAACCAACTTTTAAAGTTCCATCAAAGAAGTCAGTAAGGAGATATTTTCTCAAACATAAACACTACATAACAAGGTGGACAAAGTTATTAATCCTTGAGTTTTAAAATCTCCAGATATAATACAATCTTGATTGAATTATGTTTTTATAACAAAGGACCGACCTTTTCCATAAAAACTGAAGTTAGAACACATATTAGTAAAAAGCAGTATCTCTCTTCAAGTTAGGAAATGAGTGTTTCGATTTCAGTAAACTTAACAGTTACATAGTAAATATTTCAAAAGAAAAAGTTTAATGTAAGTGCTTTTAATCATTCGTATAAAATATTTTTTGAATGCAATGGCATCAGGTTTTTTGTTACCATAACTAATACTTACATAACTAAAATAATTTGTTTTCCAGCTTTAAAAGCAAACATTAACTTATTAAAATGTCACTTCTACTGAATTAACACAGTACTTTTTTCTTCATTTACATGAAATTCAACAGATGTTACTGAGTTGATTTCATTTTTTATATAAGATGATGACAATAAAATTAGGACTTTTTTTCAAAACGGTAATTGTAAAATTGACCTTATTAAAATTCCACTTCCTCCATAATTAAAAAAAAACTAATTACTTGTAGTAATTGGATGAGAAATGACATTTTCAGTTCATTAATATTCAACAAATTGTTTTTGAAGATGTTCTTGCATGGTTAGTAGTCAGTCTTCAGCATTTCTGTTCATTTCTTATTTAAAAGTCATCTGGAATAATAGTTTGCATTTTAATAAGACAAGCCTTTATGAATTGACTTTATTTATAAGGTTTTTAATTGCTAATTAATGTGTGAAAATATCTGTCTCCTGTAATATTTGTAACACATGAAGTGAAAGGTGAATGTAATAGAACAACAATTCGCACATGATGCATCACTCTAAATAAGCATGAAAGATACAATATTTCCCATCTATGAATTTTCATTATTCTTTCTAGAAATGTCAAAACCAGGTTTAATATGTCACGGTTCTGTGCACCTGAATAAAGAAGTCAATTTATCTAACATCACAAAGTAGAGGCAAATCAAAATAATGATGTGTGAACGATTTTATTAACCAGCAAAATACTACCGAGATCATTTCAAGGTGTGTACTGTTTATATTATTTGATGTAATAATGTTTGAATTGGTATCTTATATGCACTCATATTGTCTTTATAGATCTTTGAATATATGTGTCTATATTTTTAACCTTGAAGTGTAGTTCCTCTGATGTCCCTAGAACAGCCAGAGCTCAGACAAGCTCAGACAGAGCTATGAAGAGATTTCCCTTCTGATAAGCCTCAACCATGAGCTGGAGTCATCACTTTTCAGGGTAAGTGTCAAATTGCCAATAAAAACTGTCAGATGAAGTCAAATGTGAATTCATTTTGAGTGACATGTCTGCATCAGAAGTTGAACTGAAATGATTGCACACTTTCTTATTGTCAGGCAAAAAATCTTTATGTGATTTCAGGGCTTATATTACCATATAAATTTTGAATAACTCTGTTTCTTACACCTCAATATCTTTAGATATTAACCTGCATGTATCAGCAGTGGAAATTCATCTGCCTGGGAAACTCTGTCTTTCGGGAATTTTGGGAGCTTCCAAAGTTAGGTTGCATCTAGAAGAGAATTTTGAGGGCGACAATATTGCACTGAAGGCCATTTTTTTTAATGTATCATTCAGAATCACCTCCAAACTTTTTGTTTTCGTGTCCCCTTTTTACTCTGGGAGCCTTTACTCTTAGAATGTTTCTGTCGGGCCTTTTCAATTCCCCTTAAGGCTTTTCCATGCAAAAAGTAGATAAAATCAGTAGATATATAAATATTTTGGTTTGATCTGGAGGAACTAATGTTGCATAGAACCTATTACTTCAATTAAAACATTGTTGTGGTGGCTTCTGAGGTTTCATTGGCAGCAGCGTATATTACACAATAGCTACTTCTCCTCCGGTGTTTCATCAGAATCCTCCCCTGCAACAAATTCAGGAAAACCAACAATAAAATCACAGTTTTAAGAAAGTAACATTCCTTATTGAAACAGCCGAAAAGGTTATCACCCCCTCGCTCTGGTAGTGTTACTTTGGCATAAGCATTACAGCGTGAAGTAAAACTTCCCCAGGTAAAACTAAAAGTGTTATTAGTAACAGAATACATCTGAATTCCAAACCCCACCAAAATAGCACATTTAAACCATCGCATACAAACACAAAGAGCAAATAAACCATGCAACACATTCAGCAGGTTAAGCAGAGTTGCATCAACTAACGTCAAAAAAACCTCTCTAAATGTATGGTATAACACTTCACTTAAGAATATGTGATGTGAGCTGTCTGTTTTAAATATTGGTCATTTTTGGGTCACCTGTCCTGTCTGCTCCTCCCCACAGGTGCGTCCCCTCTACACTTTTCCACTTTCAACACTGCAACGGGGCAAATAACCAAGTTAGCTGCCCTTGGGTGTTATAGCAATAAGTATAAGCAAGAGCCTCTCTGCATACCATTCCTTGGCATCAACTATAAACATAGGTCTTATCACTCTGAGAATGAACAGTATTCTGCCCAATACACTGTTAATTTCAGTAGTTAGAAGAGCTACAATGTAAAATTACTAAACAGAAATTTGGTTCTGTTTTGCCTCAAACCAGGATATTCATCACCAACAGGTAGCTGAATTTCTTATATAGTCATTTCTAGTTTAGCTTGCAGTCTCATACAAGCAGAAGTAGAGAGAGTTGACAGCATCCAGGACTAACCAACAATTCTGCAATTGAAAGGGAGATTTAGGGCTTGGCTAATCTAAGTTCTTAGCTTTCAAAATAGGATATTTATCAGAACTCAAATTCCAAATTGGTGATGTCCAGAGTACATGCACACCTTGCTAGGGTTATCCCAATCATTCTTCAAAGCTCCTGTACTTTCCAGAAGGAATATGGCACTTCCTATGCTCACAAGCCCACTCCCACAGAAGTATTTTGAGTGCGCAGATGATTAATTTCCTGCTTTAGCAGGTTACTCCATCTGCTAGTTTATAGTCAGTTGAAAAGCATCAATTAAAAAAAAATAAAATTCATAGAATCATAGAACTATAGAACCATAGAATGGTTAGAGAGGGAGGGGCCCTGCCGTGGGCAGGGACACCTCCCACTAGACCAGGCTGCTCAAAGCCCCATCCAACCTGGCCTTGAACACCTCCAGGGATGGGGCACTCACAACATCTCTGGGTGTTTCAATACCAAATCAACCTTTTTCAGGAATCTGCTGTTCCACTGCAGTTTCTGACAAAAGGGCTACTAGTAATTCCTGACTGTAAATCAAGGCCAGTAGCTTCCACTAGAATATCAAAAAATGACATGTAAACATCACCCTTCCACTTTTGAGATTAATGTTTTGAGATTAATTTGTTCATGAAACCAGCATCCCCTCATTCAGGTAGGAATTCATATTAAACTACTCAGAAATTTCACTATGTGACTTGCACAGATTTCAATGAGAATGAAACACCTAAATAGTGATTAGACACACACATTTTGAAAATCTGAACATGATTTGTTTCCTTTTCATATACAATTTCCTGACTGTATCAATTTAACGTTCATGGTAGTTTTAAAAAAGTCTTAGGTAAACAGATGTCATCACTATCTTTTTGAGGGTTTCATTTGTTAAAAGCTGAAATTTCCTTGTTTTTCAAACTTATGTGGTATGTACAAGTCTCCCATCTTTAGAAGCACATTAAAATAGTCAGCTCATTCTCTGCTTTAGTGAGTGAAATGTCCTGGGGATATTTATGAGAATATTCAAACTGATCTGTATGCGGATACTCTGGGGTCAGGGGAGAAAAAAAAAAGATAACTTCCTTAGCTCTATAGTCACATAATGGGTCTAAAATGTTAATCCTGGTGTGCAACAAAAGAATTACTTCGATCGCGGTTTTGAAATAATAATGATTTTTCTCACACAGTTGATTTCCCCAGCAATCAATTAAATTAATGATGCTATAGTTTATGTATAAGGTATAAAGGTGTATACTTAAAATTTGGAACTGCATGCTATTTGAATAGCATGCAGAAGTAGCCTATATATATTGTATGAATCACTTTTATTAGCAGGAGAAAAAAAGAAAAAAGATTAATCTACTGTGGCCTTCATACTCTGGCAGGAAAAGGTATGTAGATTTCATAGTCTTAATATCCTAATATTTGTATGACATTTAGAACCACATTTACAACAGGAACATATGTTGGCATTTTGGAAAAGAAGTCTTATGATAGTAATATAAAGTCATTTTGGGAGACAAAACAATTAAACACAATTAGTCTTTACCAGCACTGTTGGACCTCAGGTCTTGAGAACAAAAATCCAGGTTGATGCGAACACAGACCTACTGTCAGAGAAGACAGAGTTGGTATGTGAAATAATATAGGAGCTTCACCCCTACAGATCAATATGCCCTGACAATATCCTCCCAAGGGTGTTAAGATGTTGTTAGGAGGCCACCCTCCATAATCTTTGAGAAGTCATTGAGATCAAGGGACACCACAGAAGACTGGAAGAAGGCTAATGTCTCCCCTGTCTACAAGAAGGGCTTAAAGGAGGATCCAGGAAATTACAGGTGCATCAGTCTTACTTCAGTCCCTTACTTCAGTCAGGAAGTTATGGAATGAATCCTCCTGGGGGCTATCAAAAGTCAAATGAAGCACGTGCTTGGGAAAAGCCAGCACAGATTCACCGAGGGCAAATCATACTTCACAAATCTGATCACCTTCTATGACAAAATAACGTGTTTGGTTGATGTGGGGTGAGTGGTGGCCATTATCTGCCTGGATTTCTCCAAGGCTTTCAATATGGTTCCCCACAGCCTCCTCCTAGAGAAACAGATGCATTCCAGTCTAGACAAGTGGTCTGTGCAGTGGACAGGGAACTGGCTGCACCCAGAGGGTGGTGGTATATAGCTCATTTTCAAACTGGCAACCTGTCACAAGTTGGGTCATCTAGTGATTGATATTGGGCCTAAGGCTTTTTAATGTCTTCATAAGTGATCTGGATGATGGGGTCAAGTGTACCAAGATAAGTTTGCCAATGATACCAAACTGAGTGGGGAAGTGGACACTTCAGAAGGGAGAGCCACCCTGCAGGAAGACTTGGATAGGCTGGAAGAGTGGGCTAACAAGAACCTTAGGAAGTTCAACAAGGACAAGTGTAAGGTCTTGCACCTGGGAAAACATAATCCAGGAGTGCAACACAGATTGGGATCTACCTGGCTGGGGACCAGCTCTGTGGAAAGGGACCTGGAGGTCCCGGCAGACAACAAGCTCAATATGAGCAAACAGTGTGCTGCTGCAGCAAAAAGGGCACCACCAGAAGAGATAAAGAAGTCATTATCCCACTCTACTCAGTGCTTGTGTTAAGGTTTAGGCTTGGCCAGCCACAAAATGAATGACAGGGTGTCCCTTTCCTTTTCCAGAAGGGGAGAGAGAGAATAAAGGAGAGAGACTTATGGGTTGAAAAAAAACTAAAACAGCTTTAATGAAATATTAACAAACAAAATAGAAGATAATAATATTAATAAGAAAATAATGAAATATATACAAATATATAGAAAACCAGTATTGAGCTCCCGGGATGATGATCATGTCACTGGCCAGCACTGGAAAAATCCCAGACTGGACTCAGTGGCAGATGGAACCAGATTCAGGAATGCATGGGTTGGAGTCAAAGGCAGAAGAACAGACAGACTCCTTCTCGGATGCCGGCCATTGCAGAAGAGAGGCTTAACCCTTTTGATTCCTCAGCTTTATACTAATCATGATGCAGATGCAATAGAATACCCCATTGGTCAGTTTTGGGTCACCTGCCCTGTCCTCTCCTCCCCGCAGGTGTGACCCTTCTACACTCTTCTGCTTCTGACCCTCCAACATGACACACAACAAAGTTGGCTGGCCTTGGGTATTATAGCAATAAATATAAGTCAGATCCTCTCTGATAACATAACATCTGATGTTAACGCTGCCAGAAGTAGGCACTGTCTGAAAAACATACTGTTAATTTCAGAGAGTACAGTTAGTTAGAAGAGACTTAACTGAAAAGTAAAATTGCTGAAAAGAAAACTGGTTTTGTTCTACCTCAAACCAGGACAGCTTGTCAGGCCACGCCTGTAATGCTGTGTTCAGTTTTGGTCCTCGCCATGCAAAAAAGATGTGGACAGGCTGGAGAGGGTCCAGAGAAGGGCCACAAAAATGATCAAAGGATAGGAAAGTCTGCCTGATGAGGAAAGGCTGAGATAACTGGCTTTGTTCAGCCTTGAGGAAAGGCGGCTTAGGGGAGACTTTGTCACCATGTTCCAGTATTTAAAGGCTGTCTACAAAGAACATGAAGACTTCCTTTCTACAAGGAGACACATGGAAAAGGTGAGGGGTAATGGGTACAAGTTACTCCCAGGGAGATTCTGATTGGACACAAGACAAAAATTTTTCACAATGAGAACAATCAGCCATTGGAATAATCTCCCCAGGGAAGTGGTGGATTCCTCAACATTGGACATTTTTAAGACTCAGCTGGACAGGGTGCTGGGCCATCTTGTCTGGATGGTGCTTTTGCCAAGAATATTTGGACCAGATGATCCTTGAGGTCCCTTCCAACCTGGTATTCTGTGATTCTATGACACTATGTCCTAGAGGCACTATTCTGTGGAATGAATATGAAAAATTGTGAACTGTGGAAATTATGATTTTCTCCCTTAAACCAATGAGATAAAAGTAGTGGACTAAATCTTTGAAGGTTTTGAAGACATATTAGGGAGCCATAGTTCATTCTCTTGTATTTTTTATTAAGTACTCTACTATTTTCAATGATTTTATTGAAATCAGATGTTGCTGAATTTTCTGGGTTTCTCTTAAAATATGTAAATGTAATATGTCTTACCCAAAAGGCTAAGGCTTGCAAGATTTCTAATGCCTGTGACTTTAAAGTTCCTGAGGAGAGGCTTATTTACTGTGTTTATGAAGTTTTAAAATGAACTAATGATAATAATGGCAGTAAAGGTAATGGTATGTCTGAAGATGCCTGACATTCTACTAAGAAGCTGGAATGAAAATTACCCTGGGTAAACCATTTGCCAAGCCAGAATCCAATTGCCCTTCATGACTGAAGATGTGCTGCTCTTTGTAGCAGACCTCAGAACAGTGTAGCATTGCCTTTTTTATCACTGTCTTCATTCATGCTTCTTTCTGTGCTACATTATTCTTTGAATCTTTTCCAAAGAACTTGGTAAGTGGGTCTAGTCCATTAGCTCAGATTTACTCCCCCTTCTTTTTCTTTACTCATTTTTTTCATGTTTCAAATGCAGCCAGAAGCAGATTTTACTCCGGTCAGTGTACTGTGACTCCTTTCAAAATCCCGCACTGTTACAGAGTAGTTGCAGCTCTACATTCCTACCCATTTCTGCTTTGTCATGAGTTATTTACTTTTTCCTCATAACATTTCCATTCTGCAACCCCTAGCCCCAGTTCCAGATAAATATTTTCAGTAATGCCAGATAATCCCTTTGCTTCTTCTTCTGGATGCTTCCGTTAACCAACAGATTGCTGTCTGGAAACTTACACCTGCCAATACCACACTAACTTGCACAGTGGTTGTCTGCTCTCCGTACAGCTTTGGAAACAGCATGCACCCCTCTGTGCTTATATCTACTGCTCTACCAGTGTGACTGTATGTTTTATGAATCCATCCCTTTCTGTTGACAGCTGATCTTCAGACCCAGCAGGAGGTCCAGCAAGAGTGTCTGAAATAAAACCTCAACTCACCGTAGCAAATATTTTCCACTACTTGTAGGAAACCGACCTACTCCTGAAAGTCAGGGAAGTTAAGTACAGCATACAACTGATTTAAGCAGTTACAGCATATATAGTATTTTTCTTCACTACAATATAATTAAAATGTACTGTATAAATTAATCTTGTTTAGGTCTTGAATTATCCACATTATTTGCCCATTTGCCTGTGGTACAGTGCTATGAACTGCAAAAACATACCTACTTTAATAGCTTTCTCCAATAAGGAGGTCAATAGAAATAGCACATACTGACCCGTAATTGAATGCAAGAGATTTACTGAAACTGATTAAGCTTTCAGAGTCACACATGGGCAGCTATGCTCATACATTCAGCTGTGCTGTAAGTACACATCTTCCCTAAGACTGACTTGCAGATTCAGCAGTCGTGTCCTAGGTCAAAGAATATACTCATGATAGAGCAACCTGAAAGTGCCTGGCTGAATAATAATAATAATTGCAATTAATAAAAACAGCCATAAACTTTTCTTTAGTTCATTCTTTACCTTTATTTGCCCTCTGTAGTATCCAAAGGGGAAGCCTTGAAGAGATGACAACTTTTTAGTTTACAAGGTAAAAAAATTAGTCACATTACGCTACACTTCCATTAGACTATGTCTTAGCCAATAGAAGGCCAAAGGCTTACAAATAATCTAAACCTAAATATTTTTGCATTAATACAATATACTATAAATGTTTTGTTAATGTAAATATTAAGAACCTTTCCTCTATCTCTGCACTTCCGGCAAACATCCTAGAGGAATAAGCTTCCTTTCTGCAACAGACCTAAACTGTGTCTTATTTCACATGTCTCATAAGAAAGGAATTATGCAAAGAGTATACATGGTATTTGGAGCCATTTTTACAAGCATTTACATAAAAGTTTTCTATGCTTTGGGATTTTCTATAGACTTGCAGTTTATCTTTGAATTTATGTCTGACCAAATGAGCACAGTACATGAAATTCTTCTAAAAATACATGCATTAGAATAATTTGCTTTGTAGACAGCATAAAAAAAAAAATTGCCTCCAGGTCTGAATGATCTGATAGATTAGTAGTGTATAAATTATTCTTTCTTTCTAATCTGTAAAATTGTATTTCTAATGATTCTAAGTTGTAGTGTACCTTCTAATTTTATACATAGTATATCACAAAGAGAAAGTTTGCGCAGAAAAGGAAATACTAATGTTAATGAAACAAGACTAAGTATCAGAAGAGATAGAAACTAATGGATTTTACAACTTTTACTTATAATGAATAGATTCATCCATCTTAAGTAGCCTAACTAGAATGTAGGAGCAGTATTAGAGTAGTAGAATCTATCCTTGGCAAAAAAAAAAGCTATTTCTAAAACTTGAGGAGCTGCATGGCCTTTCACAGAAAACTTTGGCAAGGAAACATATTCTAATCAGAATCAGTTCTGTTTTCATAGCAAAATATATACATCCTTTGCCCTTCCCCTCCCTGCAGTCAGATCATTTAGAAAAAAACAAATTCTCTTTGTTCCTTAGGAATTTATCTATGCCTTATTCTTCATCTGATGTTAGAATCTTCTATTTGAAGAATCATAATGTCCCCAATAGCCAATTCTTATATCACAAATACAGAATAACGATTCTCAAGTGGAAGATAAATAGGAGGACTGGATCAGCTCTGAAGGAACAAAGATCCTATATTCTAGCACATGTTCTTAGAAGCAAGGTAAAACTGCAACAAGTGAAAAGTTTCAAAAATATATATGTCAGCAAGTTTGACAAAACATTTAAAGAAACATCAAAATATTTTATTAAAGAAAATAGAAGAGATTTTAAGAATGGGGAACTATACTTTGGGACCTTATACTCCTGTAGAATAGATTAAGGAGAATCATATTTTGCAAGAATTCTGAAAGACTAAAGCAAATATGTTCCTAGAGATGGGAGACACTCTCCTTTGAATGCCCTTTGGAGTAAAGGCATCTCTTTTTGCTGGACTAAATTTTACTAAAGTTACAGCCCAGTGTGGGAGTATTCTTATGTATGCTCACTATGTAGTGAATAAGAGACAAGAATAGGCACTATTTTGTTAAACTGTGTACAAACATAGGACTTCTCAGCACTCCTTCATACCTGTACTGTGAATACAGAAACAAGGAAAGGAAATTAATCTCTGAACCAGCATCTGAATGGATGCAAGTTTGATAGACTTGCTCTGAGCAAACTAACACCAAATCAGAATATATTTACATGTATAGCACTATCAACACAATCACAACTGTTTAATCATATGGTGCTGTCTTTCTGTGGAGTTGCTTTGACCTGCACTACAGTTTTACTAGATTAGACCACTGTTTTCCTAGGGACATCTTCACCATACTTCATTTTTCAATGTAAATATAATTTCAGAGATAACTTCAGAGATCTAAACAGACAATCCAGCTAAATGAAGGGTAAAAGAACATTTGACATATCTCACATGTGTCAGGAAGCTATTTTCTCTACCGAGGTGAAAGAACTGAAGATTTTCATTTTTTTTTTTTTTTCATTTGTTCCTACTTACCCATTTTCAAATGGAATAGGAGGTGACAGAAATTTACTTTTCCAGATTTTGAACACTTTTAATGGCAAAGATTTTCAAGTTTATTTAGAAGAGGCATTAGAGTATTGCTGACATCTTCACTGAAGATTGAGATAATGATAGATAGCTTTCCGAATAAGGAAGAACTCTACTTTCTTGCACCTTTTTTCCCAGTCTAATAATCTGCATAATGTCAAATCATACCACTCCTTTTAACCATTAATTCTTATTAAGCATGATTAATTATTCCTGCTCTGACTTCTTTACAGATGGAGGCATAACAATATCAGGGAGGGACTAAAGGAAGACACAGAAATTGAAAGCAGATCAATTTTTTTTCAGCACCATTCCAGAGTATACTTTTTTTCCATCAAGTTGGCTGATGATAACATGGAGAAAGCTGCTTTAGATATGGAACCGAAATTTCATTATGAATTTAAAACATAGATGAGATGAAGTGCCAGACAGTAGACTGTGAAGTTGTGCTATCACTTATTCAGGTAATTATCTCTGTTAAATTTTATGCAGCTATTTGTGTAAAGTGACAAAAGGTGAACCTCCACTCATTGGTCTCACTTTATTGTTAACCGTGGCAGTATGTTTTCTCTAGCAAAACACTTCAAATTTCAGAATTATCTAGATAACGCATATATAAATATAATAACTTAAAAAAAGAGCAGGTGAAGGAACAATACATATATTAGTAAATCCTCAACTTTTGTTGCCCGTGTGAAGTGCTCAAGTCAGTGAAACAGTCGTGTTTAGTATTGTAAATAATAAATGTGACCCCTTTCTGTGTTCTCTTGAACACAGAAAACTAGTGTCACTCAGGATTAGAGTAACCATATCTACCTAGTTTTTAGTAGGTCCTATTTTTTGTTGTTGGTAAAAAAAACTAGTTGCTATATTATTGAAAATAAATATTTAGTCTCATGACTAAATAAATAAAAATAAAGTCTCCCTTCAAATCCCAGTCACTAGCTACATGACAAAACTAATCCCATGAAACTACATCAGTTTAATGCTGCCCATCCAACCTGCTACCTCCAGTATGGAATTCTAGCAGGTCAGTGAATACAGTCCCCAAAATAATTCAATAACCCACTGATTAGAATGATTACAAGCTAAATGAAGTATCTCTTGAAAAATATTACATATTGCACTAATGAAGTGCTGTGAATACAGAAATCTTTTCTCTTCCTTAGAATCTCAAATTAAATTTGCCAACAATATGAGTGTGACAGCATTCTCACAGATGGACATGTGAATGATAATCTTCAAGAAAATTTCAGGTTGAATAAAAAGTGAAATTCATAAATGTTCTCCATAGCTTTTAATTGATTTTGTTAAAGTACGGTTCCTTCCTCAAAGGTAAGTCATTTATCATGGTATTAGTCACAGCCAGATGTGAAGCTGTTTTTATTAAATCCTTTCTGTAATAAGGTATGGCGTGTGTGGTACAGGGGTGTTGCCCCAAAATTCTGTTCTGTACAGCACATTATATAAATTTAAGATGTTTGTAACAAGCTATGTTTCATGTTTCCACGGTTTCTGGATATCTAAAAACCAAGGTTAACTAACTGCTTTCTTTTGTGCACCTCTGCACAGTAGATGAATAATACTAAATGTCTACAGAATGACTACTGAAGAAGGCATGGTTATTGGAAGTCTAATACTGTTTTCAGTAAACGTTTAAAAGAAAGTAAGCATACTAGATTACATATTACCTTTTTTTTTTTCTTAGAAAGCACAATTTTAATAGAGATTTCATATTTTTCTGCAAAAGTCTTAAGCTTAGGATGTATATCAATAACAAATTGAGTAATATGTCACCACAGCAGTCTTACTTATTTTATCTTAAGATTGGCAAGAAATGTAAGTAAGCACTTTTAGAGAAATAAAAATAAAAACAGATTTCATTTTTCAAAGAATCAACGTGTTGACCTTGATTCAATAAACAGAAGCTTAATTTCTGGGGTTTTGTTGTTTTTTTTTTAGTTTTTGGGGTTTTCTTAAACATAGTAGCCTCTAGGCATGAGTCATATCACTAATTTTATGAGTGGATTTTCAGCACTTTTGACAAATCCTGGCAGTTGTCTGTCTAGATCATCAGGTCATCCAAAGCCATCCATTTCATCACCTCTTCAGATATTCCTACAGTTAGAAAGATTTTCACAATGTGTAGAAGTTAATTTTTCGTTTTGGGGACCAATTATTTCAGAAAGTCCAATACTTCTTTTTCGTATCCTAAGTAGATACAGAAGGTTTAATTCTATGTAGATGTCTTGTGCCCTTTCAGATGTTCTGTGTCATCCAACTAGTCCTGGGACATGCTAAAGGACACATGAGACACTCATACCACCCATAATCTTTCAGTATGGCAGCTGGAGACTAACCACGATTCCCAAGGAAATCACAAACAACACTAGATACTCCTGTGTGGGTAACTAAAATGAGCCTGGAAGGCAGTTTACTCCCCTCTTCCTGTAACTCATTATAAGTTAAACGTGAGAGGCAGCTGCAAGTTCAGACTTCTAAATGTCGGTGCTTATATATGGGTGTCCACATATGAACTAAGTTTCTAAGCATACTTAGAGCCAAGTCAATGACTGAAAATGATTTTTGAGTACTCTGAAACACAGTACATGGGTAAATAGAGTAGAATATGTATACCAACAGCAGTGTTGAATTGTCTTACAAAGGCACTTAGATTTTTTAAGTCACAAAGGCAAGCAGCTGTGTTACAAGGACCAACAGGACACTGGTGCCCTGGTGCAGCACATAGAGGCTAGTTGGGATACCCTATGGAATTTCAGATGATGCTATACACCTGAACTCTGAAAACTAAATATTTTTCTAGAGGATGATCAGCTGAATGCCTCTCTAGACTCCAGTGACTGTAGTGAGTGGCTCTACCTTGACAATAATGATAATGTGAGCCTGGAGAAACTGCCTGGCATATAGATATCTTCATTTGGTTACTTAAATTTAAATGGCTTACTCTTTTAATGGATTTTATTTATCCCTCCAGTTGATATGATTTTTCAATTTTCTTTTCTATAAGTTAAATAAAAACTTTCCCACAGTCATAGATCAATACCTCCATCTTCTTTACCTCCACTTTCTAAAAAAAAGAGGGAAGAGTTGAATCTAGAAGTGGATATTTGGAACTTCTATTGATCTAAAGTTATTTGGATCATCAGAATGGCAAATTCCCCAGTTCAGAAAGAATCACTTTAGTGAAGTCAACTGACTTTTGTTCCTCTGCTTCTGTCAGCAGAATTTGCTACCAGCAGTGTTCAAACAGTGCACAACCTGTAAAACCTAAAAAAGGAGAGTGAAGTGACAAAATATATTCCAGTGAAATGAAAGGAAACTGAAAACATTAATCATTTGCATATAGTGAGCATTTTACATGACAGATAGCTGCTCTGTGAATTTCATGTAGAAAGGATATATTAACAGACCTCTTTATCACAGGTCCACCAATGAAGTTTCAGCATTTATATTAAATATTCCCTAGTATCCCATGATTTAATCACCATTTCATTTAGTTATCTATGTTTGAACAGTTATATTCCAAGTGGTGTTAGAACATTAGAAGAAATACCTGCCGTGTATAATTGTTGTTCTGAAAAAATCAAAGCTACTCAACATAAAATCAAAGATAATTTACACAAACCTGTAATGATAATATACTAGTAACCTAGTAACCTCTAATGAAGTAATTCTATCTGTTAAGGCTAAATGATATTCGGGGGGGGTGGTTTGCTTTCTTTATTGTTGGTGGTGTTTTGGGGGGTTATTTTTTTGGCAGATTATCGCTTAGCTTTTCATACTTGCCTAGTTTAAGGAAATTCTGCCTTACCAGTATGTCATAATTATTTTTAAATATAAAAGATGCCTTACAAAGAAAAAGTTTTATCATTAAAGGTGGATCTTGTAGTTTGTTAAAAAACAATCAGATACTGGGTTACAATGGTGCATATATTTACAGCTGCAAAGAAGGTTTAAGAAGAAGGATCTCTCTGTTTCTTACTGCGCGGTCCTGCTGCTGCTAGCTGGGGCTTCCTGTGCCTACATAGAAATAGTCAAAGAAAAGAACCAAAAGGAGTTGATGCAGTTCTGAGCTCTGTTAATTCCTGGCAAAGAGTCCTACATTAAAAACATGTCTGGTCTGCCAAGAAAGATGACGCAGGATGCTGTTGCCTCCCTGGCCACCCTGCTTGTGGAACGTCCAGCATAAGGCCAGAAGCACTCTGCTTTGGAAAGTTACATGAGTTTACAGGTGAATGTAGAATGAGATCCATTGCCCTCAGACCACCAAAAAAAAAAAAAAGACAAACAAACAAAAAAAAGTGCATGCTCAGTGTAAATGGACATGTTTACTTAGACTATAGTTAATTTAGAATTTGGGACTGGTTTTACCTTGTCTGAGTGGCATCTCAGTTCAGTTAGACCTTCAGACCAAATTGCAATGCTGTTTTTTCTGAGATAAAAGGCCAGTGTTGTCATCTTTTTGTGGAGTTAATCACACTTTCCATTTCTATTTTCCTTTAAAAAAATTGTTTTCCATTACCATGTAAAGAACTGAAAGTATTTTAAAATGCATTTTGCAAAGCACTTACTTTTATTTACTGAAATAACTTGTTGTAAAACAGAATTTCTAGATTGTTTGGTCTATTACTAATCTGGATTGTTAAAAAGTAACTGCAAACTCCTTTTCATCCATATGTGTAGGTTTGATGCAAAGCCAATAAGGCAGCTCTGGTATCTGCTTGTAATGACACAGAGTAGACTCCTGGGCCCTACCTGGGACACCTAATAATCTGAGTTACAATAACGGTTGTGGTTTATCTCAACCTAAACTATTATCATTATATTTAGAGGAATTATGTAGAACTTGAGTGAAGTAGAAAATTTAAGGAAAAAAAATCCTCTTATTATATCAGGGTCCTGTAAAGACTCACACTTACAGTGAACAGATATGCTAAGTAAATCTGAATTCTGTAGTGTTCCTCTGACATAGGATTCAAGATATCTAAACATATTTAGTGAAGGCAATTTGTCTTTCACGTAACTCGTTCTGTTATCTAGCGTATTGTGCATTTTTTTATGACATCCTTCAACTTTGCTTAAGCTTCCTTTCAACCTGAGATTTTCAAAAGTAATTTACATTTTGTATGACCTCAGTTTTGATGTAACACATTAAAGAGACTCAACAATTAGATACCTTTGGATTCAATAGGAAGAGATGCCCCCTGTTTCAATCAAACAATCAATCAAGATCTTTTATTAAGCAAAAGTGAACTCATCATATATCTGGAGCTGAGAACTAATTGTTAGTATAATTAATGTTTTAACAGTTAAATAGTCCAAATTATCTAATTAATACAGAAATTTATCATTAATAATAACTACAAGCTCAGCCCACTTATGGCCAAAGTTAACCCAGACCATCACTGAGACCTTGGTCTGTCAGGTCAGTCCAGACCCTGTGGCCTTTTACTAGAAATTACAAAGATCATATTTACTGGGTTATATACACACAGAAATAATTCCCTTGTATTTATGTGGCACTATGCTCAAGGTAATTAGTTTTATATTACTTGCACATTTCAAGTCAATCTTTCTACATAGTACAGTCCTAAGCATGTACCCATTATCTTTTTGCATGATGTAGGCATGTCCTTTTCTTGGATAACAAGCAAATGAAATGTTCTGCTGTCTTGGAAACAGACTGAATCTTTGATTAACATGAAACCATTTACAATTACATATACACGGTGCATATATATTTACCTTCTAAGTTTCAAGGTTAAAAAAATTATCTTTGATATGTTATGTTTTACACCCGCTTCCCCTCTTATAGTTTACTGAAGGCAAAATAATACTCAATAGTGATTTATAATATTTTCTGTAAAAAGGAGGGTATAACATAATGGAAATGAGGAAGCTGTTGACTGTCCTTGCAGCAGGTTCTTGGCTTATGTGGTAGGTGTGTATTAGCAAATCCACGCAGTATCTCCACCAACATTAAGGTTACATCCCACATTCTGCAATGCCAGATATTTATCACTCATTTTCTTTAAGTTTGGAGTTGTAAGGGGAAAAAATAATATTTTAAAAAGTAGTAATTTAAAAACACGAGAGATTCAAATGTATTACTGTAGTAGGTTTTCCATTTCCTGGATTAACATTTAAAGCTCTGCAGTCATATGAAAGGTAGCTGTTGCACTGTTTTGAGAGAACTTAGTGCTACCCTTTTGTTAGCAAAACAGAGACATGATCAGAGCGTAACAGCATGGAACTTACACTTCAAATCTGTTTATATCAACCAGTAATTTCTGGCTACTATGATATCTCCCTCTTGACCTCTGCCTGATGCCACCTCTAGTCTTTATCATGCTTTTCCCTAAGCAGTTTCAACAGATAAAATAGAGTACAATGTAGAGATATATATGTATACACATATGTATTTTACTGATTTTGTGTGACAAATCAGCTCACCACAGGATCTTATGAGTTCTAGAGACAACCCAAGGTAGGTGAAGAAAAATGTGTACAGGGAAAGGGGAAGCAAATTAGAGAGGAATTGTTTCAGCTTGTCCTGCTGTGAATCTGCAGGCTTACACAGCATTCTGCCTAGGTTTTGAATTCCGAGGTAGAAGAGACTAAGATTCAATTTATTTTTCCTTTTTCCACTTCTTCCTTCTTTTTCTTGACCTAAAACTTATGTGGGAATAATATAGCCCAGTTTGCCTGAATGGTTGCTCAGGTTTCTAAGAGCTGTTTAGTTCAAACTTTATTTTTGACCCTTTTTATTTGATATTGACAAATAGGAATAAGAGTGTTATTCCTGTGATCATAAATATCAGAGAAAGCAGTCCTCAAGAATGATCTATATTAGCATGTGAAGATTTGTTAGCAAAACAAACCAGTTGTTCTGTCTTGTTTGTTATTTGTCATTCACCACACTCCTGAAGCCTTCAGTCAATTATTCAAAGAGCAAAAAAGCCATATCACAAAAAATGCCATGACAAGTCTCAGTACCTTGCAAGACTGAGACTTTAGTGAGACACCCAAAAGTTAGATTTTGTTTGGTTAAACAGATCAAGCAATGATGCATGCCAAATACATTTATAAAAATCAAAGCCTATTTGTGAACAGAAATAAATAATTCAGTACCTGCAATAAATAATTCCACCCGCCCCAGTTTAAAGACTGAACTATGCCCTTACCTTTAGAAGCAGTCCCACCACACCAGTACTCAGCCACAATGACAGAATCAATTTAGGCGTCTTTCCCTGGTGTTGCTCCTGAGCTATCTGATCTGCAGCAAGAAACATCTTTGAAGTCTTTAAGACAGTTAACATCTTTCATGAGAACTAAAATGCACTTTATCTAAAATCTTGCTGTTATTAATATTAATTGCATAGCTATGGAGGCCAAGTCCTACTCCCTCTTTCACTGATACAAACCTCTGACTTTAATGGGGTTTTACAAGTAGGAAAGAGGGCAGAATTTGGTCTCTTTTGGCTAAAACTATTTCCCTATCCACATACAGGAGCTTGCCATTCCCCGCTAAGAATAAAAAGTATAATTAGCTAAATTTTGCTTAAGTGAGTTCTCTTTTTTCAGGACGAACAAGAAAGCTGTGAACAATTTGAATCTCTTTTGCAAAGAGGTTTCTTAATATAAATATATGTGTATGTATAGATGTACATCTATCTATATTTATACAGAGATAAATGTATATATTATCTATAATGATAGATGTATATATGCATCTATACCTACGTACTTATATAGAGATAGATGTATATATTTTATATATATATATAATGTATGTATATGAAAATATATTTTTATGTATATCTATATCATATATATTGCCCTCAAAAACTACATGTAACCCATTGTTATGTTCAAAATGGTGTTATGGGTGAAGGGAGCATACCACACGTGGAGGTAAGAGTTGGTGTAATCAATGTTCTAAGAGTCTAGTAGCCCACATTATCTAATTAATACAGGAAAGCATCAGTAATATTCTTAAAATTATTGTACAAAACCAACCTTCCCAGTACCTACTGCTGTTCCCTGGTACTGTGCTCATACATCCATGTCTGCCTGGGTCTTACGTCAATAATGCTTCTCAGGAAGAATGGAGTTGGGAAGGCTTTTGAGAAGTCATATGACATCCTGAGGTCTGTTCTGGGGAAGTATGTTCATGGTGGGAGTTTCATCCTCATTAGTCTAGTGGTCTGCTTTGATTAATCTTTCAATGCTTCCTCAGCTCTGCCTGCTGCTTTCTGTCTGCTCCCAGCTGAGGTGTGAGTGTGAAATGTTTCATTTTGAAGGTGACATAGTTTACCCTGCTTCCAAGGCTGTGTTTGGCGAGATAGCTCCTACATCTGTATACTTCAGTCATCCCTTTCCTGCTTTCCCATGAAGAATGTTTGTGAGATTGGAAACAAGACCCAAATAGAAAAAAAAAAAAAAAAAAAAAAAAAAGTTATAGCTTGATTCCATTACTTTCTAGTATTATGAAAATAAAAATAAACATGAGTATTTTGCACAATATGGATAAGGGTTAAAAATCTGCACATTTCTATAAGACAAATATCATATTCTAAGTTTTGCATGAGCATCTGGAAGAAAAATATTGAGCCAGGTCACATCCTAATGTTCCTTTGAGGCCAGATGAGAATATTACCTGAAGGATGATGGTACACAATGGAGAACACCTATCTGTGGTAGACATTGGCCTGCTGGTGGGTTTGATGTTCATGGTGTATGTCCAGAAGCACAAGCTTATGGCCTCTGGTAGATTTACATACAAAAATGTAAGGTGGTATAATATCTGCTCAAAAATTTTGAGAAACAAAGTCATTGCAACTTAGAGTCAACAGTTTAATCTCATCAACATGAGAAAAAGCACATGAGAACATCACGTTCATCATCATGAATATCAACAAGAAAAAAAGAAACAAACTATTGAGAATTAATAATATATTCTACTAAATCGAGGGAGGAGAGGAAAAGCAAGAAAACTGATTCCTATGTACATATCTTAACTATATAAAATATATATAGTTATATAGTTAAATACAAAAGTGGAAATAACTGATTTTTCAAGGCTTTTGCATTTGTTTTGTTATCTTCACCTATCCTTGTTGAATTTATTTCTGTATGTAATATGGTTTTGAAAAAAATTCTGAAGAGATCAGAATATTTTCTATTTTGCTAATAATGGGTCAAAATGTTTCAGGAATTTTATAATTCTATTATTATTATTGTCAGTTTCAGCCCTATCAAGCTTGATTTTGGTGTGCCTGAGTTGATGTACAGCCATCTCACTGTTTTTAAGTAGCATTTTCATGTGCTTCTTATAGACTATTTCAATGCATTGCTTTTAAACAATATTTACTGTTAAGAAAATATTGCCTACAGTCACAATTATTTTTTTAAAGGGATATAAAAAATTCTACACATCTTTTCTTATTTCTACATAGAATTTTGGAGTGCTTCTGTTTTTTCCATATTTTATGGTTACTTTACTTGTCCAATTTATTTAAGACAGGGCAAAATTCTTTGCATATGCATAAGCATGTCACACACAAATTTCCAAAGAAAATTTTATCAGAAGATATAATCCGGGGAGACTTTTCTGGTACTTTGTGGTTTACTGCATAGCACATCTGTGTGACTTGGTGGTTAAAATCTAATTTATTCTTTTTAACTTGGTTGTATCTACTGGTGAAAACAGAGCTGATTTAATTCCTTCTCCGCTGCTGCTGAATTCTGTTAACAATGTGCTCACCTTGGCTTAAGGAAATATTCCTACCATTTAGATTAATGGGATCTTTATGGACCATCTTTGCTTTACTCCAAAACCATAGGTACAATTCCAATTTGTTTAAAATTTTGAGTTCTTTTCTGATCTTCAGAATAAAATACAGAAGGTATATGGAGATTATTTTCGTGTTAGTTCCGATTGACTTCTGAGTTTTGGATAGGGTATACTATTATTAATGGAAGCAAAGGAAACCATAATTTTTCTAGCTCCAGACAGCAATTGCTTAAACTAATTTTCCCACAACACTGGGAAATGTCATGAAAATATTTATAACTCTTATTTTTTCTTGTTGACTCCTAAAATTTATTAAAATAGCTATATTTGCTATTTTACTGTACACAGTTAAAAAACAAACAAGAAAAAATTTAAAAATCCCACAGAACTCAAAACAGGTTTGAAAAATAATATTTCATGGGGATTTTGTTATTTTACAGTTATTTAAAGTCTGATAACTAGTTTTCAGTTACAGACAACACTTACAGGGAGCTACTTATCTAACTATTCTTCTACCAAAATTTTCAGAAGCCGTGGTCTGTCAAGAGCCTTCCAGGTCTTCTCTGCACGCACATGCACACACATGTGTATGAGTGAAAGTGTCTGTTCATGTATATAAATGGCACTTTTCCATCCTTAAATTAAAACCTATAATATAGTAGAATTCTGTGAAGAAATTATTGTATCATAGTAAAAACTTTCTGGTGGACATATTCAGTATCAGGGAACTAGTATCGACCTGTCCACTGAAGACAAACCTCCTGAGCGTCTTTACAGGAATAAATTCCTAAATAGTTTTTTCTGTATCTAATGTATCTAAACATTGGTATGAGTTTCAACAAGGGCAAGTGCCAGGTCCTGCACTTGGGCCACAACAACCCCATGCAGTGCTACAGGCTTGGGGAAGCATGGCTGGAAAGCTGCCTGGCAGAAAGAGACCTGGGGGTTCTAATTGACAAGCAGCTGAATATGAGCCCGGAGTGTGCGCAGGTGGCCAAGAAAGCCAACGGCATCCTGGCTTGTATTTGAAACAGCGTGGCCAGCAGAAGTAGGGAGGTGATTGTGCCCCTGTACTCAGCACTGGTGAGGCCGCACCTCGAGTATTGTGTCCAGTTTTGGACACCTCAATACAAGAGAGATATCGAGGTGCTGGAGCGAGTGCAGAGGAGGGCAACGAAGCTGGTGAAGGGCCTAGCAAACAAATCATATGAAGAGCCGTTGAAGGAGCTGGGACTGTTTAGTTTGAGGAGGAGGAGGCTGAGGGGAGACCTCATCACTCTCTACAACTATTTGAAAGGACACTGTAGAGAGGTTGGTGCTGGTCTCTCCTCACAGGTAATTAATGACAGAACAAGAGGGAATGGCTTCAAGCTCCAACAGGGTAGATTTAGACTGAACATTAGGAAAGAATTTTTCACAGAAAGAGTGGTCGGGCATTGGAATAGGCTGCCCGGGGAGGTGGTTGAGTCACCATCCCCGGATGTGTTTAAGAACCGTTTAGATGTGGTGTTGGGGGATATGGTGTAGGGGAGAACTTTGTAGAGTAGGGTAGAAGGTTGGACTCGATGATCCCAAGGGTCTCTTCCAACCTAGACAATTCTATGTTTCTATGATTCTATGATTGCTTTAGAAATCTCTTATAATCAGGAGGAATATCTAAGCACTGAATAAGCCGTTTGCTGAGTTGCAGCATGCCCATCTTGCCTATCAAACACTCCTCTCAGTTTCGTATCATCTGCAAACTTGCTGAGGGTGCAGCAGTGTTTAGGTCACTAATGAAGAGTTTAAAGAGATTGGCCTCAGTGTCAGCCCCTGGGATACACCATGACTATCTGGCTTCCACATGGACTTAATGTTGCTGATCACAATCCTTTGGGATTCAGCCAGTTTTCAGTCTACGTCATTGAATACTCACTTAGTCCCTACTTCATCAGTACTTACTCCTCTTGAATAGTCAAAATCCAGCCTTTCTTGTTCCCTTTTCTTTTCAACTACCTGTAAAATAATACACTCCCTGTTAACAATTATTTTTCCACACAAGCTGTAAAAAAACCCACAAACCTAAACCCAAAAGAACAGGTTGTAAAGTGAACTAAAAATCTTAAAAACTAAGTAATCTTTATTGACAGGTTCAGCAAAACCTATTTATCAAGCATTTAGTTTCCACTCTGTCACTTCACTGAAGTGAACTGCAACTGACTTTCTCATCCCGTCATTAACTCCAACAGCACGGGGCTTTTAAGCATATCTGTAATGGCCATACTTAGTTATCTTGAAAATCCAGTGTGAAAATATATGATTTTATAAATATGAGGCCTTAGAAACTTTTTTTTTGGCCTTAGGAATGACATAAGTCCACGAAAATGCTACACATAATGAAAGGTACCAAAACAATAGAACAAACTTCTGCTGCCTAAGAAAAAAGTATTTTACTATTTAAAGATGATCTCTATCCATAGGTGGAAAATCAGAAATACAAAAGCACAATGTTGTACATTGCATATTATGTTACCTAACTCAGGAGAACAAAATTGCTATTGAAGTTATTTGTGTAAAATGAGATTCTCTGTTATTAGAATCATAGAATCCTAGAATAATTTTCATTGGAAGAGATGTTAAAGGTCGTCAAGTCTAACCATTAACCTAGCACTGCCAAGTTACCACTAAACCATGTCCCTCAGCACTCCATCTACATATCTTTTAAATATCTCCAGGATGATGATTCAATGAATTCCCTGGGCAGCCTGTTCCAGTGCTTGACAACCCTTTCAGAGAAGAATTTTTTCTTGTTATCCAACTTAAACATCCCCTGGCACAACTTGAGGCCATTTCCTCTCCTCCTATCACCTGTTACTTGGGAGAAGTGACCAACACCCACCTCCTACAACCTCCTTTCAGGTACTTGGAGAGAACAACAAGGTCTCCCCTCGGCTTCCTTTTCTCCAGGATAAAAAAACCCAGTTCCCTCAGCTGCTCCTGGTAAGACTTGTGCTCCAAACCCCTCAGCAGCTTTCTCGCCCTTCTCTGAGCATGCTCCAGTGCCTCAAAGTCTTTCTTACAGGGGGTGGCCCCAAACTGAACACCGTACTCAAGGTGAGGCTTTACCAGTGCCAAGTACAGGGGGACAATCACTTCCCTAGTCCTGCTCACCACACTATTTCTGATACAAGCCAGAATGCTATTGGCCTTCTTGGCCACCTGGGCACACTGCCAGCCCCAAGTCCTTTTCTGCCAGGCAGCTTTCGAGCCACTTTTCCCCATGCTTGTAGCGCTGCATGGGGTTGTTCTGACTGAAGTGTAGGACCAGGCACTTGGCATTGTTGAACCTCATACCATTGGCCTCGGCCCATCGACCCAGGCTGTCCAGATCCCTCTGTAGAGCCATTCTACCCTGAAGCAGATCAATGCTCCCGCCCAACTTGATGTTGTCTGCAAACTTACTTGATCCCCTCATCCAGATCACTGATGAAGATGAACAGAACTGGCCCCAATACTGAGCCCTGGGGAGCACCACTTGTGACTGGCCACCAACCAGATTGAACTCTATTCACCACAGCTCTTTGGGCCCAGCCATATAGCCAGTTTTTTACTCAGCAAAGCATACACCCATTCAAGCCATGAGCAGCCAGTTACTCCAGGAGAATGCTGTCGGAAACAGTGTCAAAGCTCTACTAAATTCTAGGTAGACAACATCCACAGACTTTCCCTTTTCCCTTTTCCGTCTACCTACCTTAATAGTGTAGTCAGAGAAAATAAAATCTACAGAAAATAGACCCCAGAAAGAAATAAAATAATATGAGTAGGAATTTGACGTAAGAAAAAAACCAACCCGCCACCCAAACTGCCAAGAACTCAAAATCAACAATTGACTTAATAATCTGTTTCACAATGGTACCAGAAATAGGATTTGCAGACTCAGCTTCAATTCATTGTACAAATTCTAGCTGCTTTTATAGTCAATGTTGAAATGAATGAATGGAAAACTTAACTTTAGCAATGCAGAAACATGATATGAAGTGAAATGATTAAATATTATTGTGATATCATCTGAATACCTCCCTTGTCAAAGCAGCTAATACTAATGAGCAGTGTCAGGTGGAAAGTTGGGTGATTGCATCTGTTCTTCTTACCTCTGTCCAGAGAAGACAAGAAATGGCAAAATAAGAATAACCCAAACATACTTTCTTTGCAGAAGTCTGACCCTTAGAATGTGAGTCATCACCTGTATGGCCACCTCAGAAGATGTGCGTCTATTACAGACACATTTTTTCATCCCAGGTAGGATCAGAAACTTCTCCTTGGTTGTGGAGTTGACAAAGAGGACCTCAAGGATGAGTTATGATCTCCATGACTTTTGAGATTGTGCAACCCCAGCTGATCATAAAACTAAATTGTCTTGATACAGAGTGAGTATGGGAAGAAAAGAGTAATTATAAATAAGTAAAAACTGGTTTTGTATTAATACAGAAATTCATACTCTGCCATGAATTCCAGCTGGCATTACCTTGCGAAGAAAAACATAAAAGACTCTTTTTAAAAAATATATTAAAATAATGAGATTTTTTTTCGAAGACTTTTGTGTTTAAGTGAAGCAGAATCTGGGTGTATTTTTGAGTTTTGTGGAAAGAGTCTTGAGGAGAAAGGAAAAGACTTTTACTGAAAAGTATGCAAGAGGAAAACAATTTCAGAAAATAACCTTGTACCAAGAAATTTTGAACAAAATCAGGTAGTTACAAATGCAAATCAGGAGTATTTTTTCATTTGCATTCACATATAAGTGAAGAATGGCAGGTGTTGTTACTATCAATGTAATTTATACCTGCAAACAGGCCAATTTGCTTTAGGCTAGGCTTTGGTCACAGCTGGCACAAAATTGAGAGATGTTATGTTTTCCTTTCTTTTGAATTTTGCTTTCTGCAAATCTAATACAGATGAGTAAATTATTTAATGTCTGATTAAATAGATTGAAATATTCATTTAAATATTAGCTAAAATTACAGTATTTTTGTTTAATTCTGTTCAGTATTTTTGTTTAATTCTGTTGTATGAACTCTCATGTTCTTCAACAGACTTTCAACTTTGTTGTAAACTATCGCTAGTTGTTTATCTGATCCTTTCTGAGTATATTAGTGCAACTAATGTTGGGCAAATTGTTACCTGGTGTGATGTATTCTTCCACTAGTCTAAGGATTTGGAACCATTATGACAGAGTTTTGTGACTGATATGAATGGGTTATGGTACCCTGAGGTCAGATCATAAAGAAAAACAATTCGGAATGCAATGCAGGAGACCAAAAATAAGGTAAAAGAAAGAGAATTTGTGACAGCAGTTTTACATGTGGTAAAAGGTAAGAGGAAAGAGAACAAATACAAAGAATTATTATAGAAGTAGAAGGAAAGCCAGAGAGCAAGGAATGTAGAAACACTTGCAGAAACTTTCACACCAGATAAAAAGCCTATAATTAAACTATTTCTAAACACTTGAAAAAGAACTGATTAAAAACACTATAAAGAAATGGTTTGTGATTGTCTATTACTTAACAGACGGACTCAAAGTACAAATTGTGTTTCAGTCAATTACTGTTAAGATGGCATAAAAGCCTTTTAATTGTAGTCAGAACTTACACTATTCAACACGGATATTAAAGGAAATAAGCAATAAAATACAGTGACCCATTTATCTCTTTATCTGTCTTCTTACCAAACATAAGCATTAAATACAAGAAAACTGGATCAAAAAGCAGAACCAAGTTAATTAGCTTTACTGAATTAGCAGAACATATAAACTGGAGTCTACTTCAAGGTTGCTGAAAGTTATCTTACCTTAAAGCCAATTCTTAATTGAATATATAGAAATGAACTAAAAAAAGAGAATGTCACTCAAAATCAGAATGGAAAATAATTTTTTTTAAATCCGTATACTGACATTTTTTTCCAGAAAATGGTGTATGCATCCCATAAGGATGTTGTTGAAGGCAAGGACTCCTCAGCAGAAGCTAAGTTTTGAGATCCGGAAATCACACATCACAAGAACCCAGCTGAGGGAAGTTCTCTGTGGGATTTGCTAGGTTAGTATGTTCTGCTTACACCTCATGATACCTAAAGTCTAAAGAGCATCACTATAGGTAGGTCCAACAACCGACTGCAACATTTATCTATCATCTGGAATATATGCCATGAAGAATTTACTTTGTTTTTATATATTTTTATTACATTATTATAAGAGCTACCAACGGGCTTTACTTTAACAACTGTTGTGGTTTGGGTTAGCTTTTATTATCCACTGCATAAGTATCGGTTGCTTCAATAAAACTAAAATAAGCATACATAGAGAATGGCAGTTTTATAGAACATTACTGATTTTATACATTTCTAATGTTAAACTTTTTTTCCCAACACTAATTTTACTTCCTTACTTTTTCATTACTCTAGGTTTGTTACGTGTCTTTGGATCTTCCTGTTTCTGCTTTTTAGTATCTTCTTGCTTACCTTTTTAGTAAGAAAACATACACAAGATTTTAAACCATTTGGTCCATCCAGAGTGATAATAGAAGCTGTACAACTACATTCCCTTTTTCTAGGCAGTTGGTTGTACTACAGAGGAAAAAATCTTTATTCTAGCTATTGCCAGTTTTAATGAATTGCATGTGTTCCCAGGAGGAGGTTTTCACAATGAAAGGTGAAAGAACTCACCAGGTATACAGGGATTTGGGACTTTCATAGGAAGATGAAGGAATTAATGTGGTTGGACTAAAATCAAGAAAAATGTAAGACTTCTGTGACGGTGTAAGAAAGAGGGATGTAAAAAAAATGATCAAGTGAGGTAAATGAAGAATAAAAAGGTGCAAAGGTAGAAACTTTGCAAATCCAGCTGTGACATCGGACCTGGATAATCCAGTTAAGTAAATGTTAATAAAGCTAAAAAGTGGCACGTGCTATTTATTTATTTCTCACTTCATAATTATATTTATGTTATTTATCATTTAAGACAAGGACCTGGTTTTTATGCTATGTGCATTATCTCAGCAAAGATGAAGAATCTTGCATACAGAAACTGTGTAAAGTTTGGAAGGACTGTGATTTCTACTTGAACAAGAAAAAAAAGAGCTCTATAGAGCTGACTGCCATTGTTATAATTTACTATATTGCTCATTTATATTATTTCCAGACTATATTATTTTGTCATCTTTACTCTCACATAGCTCCAAAAAGAATCTTTTTCCTTTCTTTCAGAAAGGTCAAGTACACTGTAGAATTTCAACAAAAATTCTTGATGAATAGTGTGAATATATCTTGGGAAGACATTACGTTGATGATGGATTTGTGCCATACATCAGTAAAGCCATATGGCTTATTGGTGTGCTATTAGTGAGTGATGAATTTATTAGTGATACCTCAGTAAACCTTCTTTTTGAAACACAGAAAGGCATTTATTATCAAATAGATCAAAATGAAAGAACTTTACCACTTACAGTCTACAAGGGCCTATGTTCATGCCTGTGAGTAGGTTGCATTATCTCACCATTTAATGATGGTAATTTTTGTGGGTTTTTCCTGATTATAAAATAGATAGGACAGATGAGGATTTGGAGTCCTTTATCTAACACTGGTGATCCAGTTCTCAGGCCCTTATAATAAAGTAAATCCAAACTGTTTGAAATGTGATTAGTGTGCAGTTCTCCTCCTGAAATTTGTACAAACAGCAGAGAAGTAGCTTCCTCAGCTTTAGAAAGAGATGAGTGAGCATTAGTAATTGTTCGAGACAGTTGAAAACACCATCTTTTTTGTAGGATAAGAAAGTAGTTCTTTGATTTCTTAAATGTGTGCTAGCAAACTTCACACGTCTGTGATAAAGTAGTTGTCTATCTTTTCTTCTGGCTATCTTCTTGTGTTTTATCAGACACAGACAAGGTGTGCTGAATTCTCTTTTTTTGCAACTTAAACTATTAACAGCAAGGAACACCCTGTACTCTCCTTGTAATGGTAAAATTTCCCCTTGAGTTATGATGAGACACTGAGGTATTGACTCTTTCGCCTTTAAAGCCCTATGCAGTCCTCTACAATTTCTTGACACAGAAAGATATCAGGGAAGCCTTTTCTTTTCTCTTTAGAGGGGTGGAACGGTGTCAGAGGACATGTATAGGAAGACTAGTTGAATAATGATTGGTGTTTTTTTTTAAAAATCCTTTTCTTACAAGATCCTTTTTTGAGCTGTTAATGAGCTGCTGAGGGCGGACTAAATTGAGACAGAAATGTACCCTAAGGGAGTACTTGGGTTATGTCTACAGGGAGCACAAGGAATAACGGGGAGTGGCAGCTTAGTCATTCAAAGATCCAGGCATCAACTTGTTCCTGCTTATTCTAACCTCACCAACACCACCTCCTTCCCACAAGAATATTACCCCAGGATAATAGTAAAAGTAGGACACATATAACAATTTTAGGATGGTTAGAAAAGCATTGAATTTCTGTAAGAATTATCAGTGCTTGCGTAGACAGACACAATATCCCTTCCATTTCTCTTGATATAACAACTGACTGGAGGAGGAGGAGGAAGAGGAGGAGGAGGAGGAGGAGGAGGTCCTCGATGGTCCTGGTATAGGTATTGACATCAGGCTGTGCCAAACCCATAGTTGGAGCAGAGAAAATGTGTGAGAAGGAAGGAGATGCAGAAAGAAACTGTTGTGTACTGACCACAATCTCCTCCTCCTTCCTGCACTGCTTGGGATGTGGGATGGTAGTGATGGAGCGAAACTGAACCAGGAAAAGGGGTGAGGAAAGTTCTTCTTTTACTGTTTGTCTTGTTTCTCACCAGCCAAATCTATTTAAATTGGCAATAAATTAATTTTTGCTGAGTCCAGTGAATTTTTCCCACATTTCTAATTGATAAGCAATCTCCCTGTCTTTATCTGAACCTATGAGATTTCTCATTACTGGTTTTTTTTTTGGTGTCCCCCCACCCCCCCCAATTTTCTCCCCCTTTCTACTGAGTGGAAGAGGGTGAGTGAGTGGCTGGGTGGGCATTTGGCTGTTAGCCAAGGCTAGCCCATCAAGATAATTTCAATTGTTAACCAAAACTGTGAGCCATTATGCAAATATAAAATATATTTACTACCTCTAAAAGTTTGCAGTCTGCAAGACGAAAATGGCTTTCAACAATGACACCAAAACTACAGGGAGTATGTTCTCAATTTCCTGATTGGGAGCAACAGAGTCTAATTCTGTATTAGCTTAAAAATATAAGCTTTAAAATTTCAGCTTTTGTAAAGCTTAAATGTTAATAGTTACTCATATATTCAGTATCTCATTTTAGCTCCTTTGTTCACTGTTTTTTTTTTCATTCCTACAACCCATGAGAAATGTGTTCTGTTGAAGCTAATAGTAATCTGTTACGAATACATAAATACATTAATTTAGAAGTATAAACTTCATTGGAAAGTACAGAGGGTTTGACCTAAACTGACCTACCAAGGATATTTATAAGCAGAAAGTCACATTTTAGAACTTGAAGACCTATGTGCAAGTCATATAAAAAAACCCCATTTTCTCTGTTTTATAAAATAATTGATTCATTCTCTGTGAGTGTTGTTTTCAATGGTGCTCTGTGGAGACCTCTACTGTGTTTGTCTGGGTGAAAACTGATATGTGTGTCAATTCCTTTTCATTTTCTTTTCAGAGTTAATTAGGAAGTATTAAGTATGGAGGAGGGCAGGGGGTAAAGAATTTTATGAGACATATGCCAAACAGTTCTACAGCTATTCTAATTAGATTTAACTTCCAAAGGCATATAAAAAGGATCCATCAGAGGGAGGTTATTAGAAGAACTGTGCTAAACAACTTAACAGTCATTTGGAAACTGAAGAAATAAAGTGCATATTCTAGTGTTTTTTATTTAAAAAAAATAACAAGACTTTGTTTTGCCTCATTTTATTTCTAAAGAAAAGTTGACCAAATGTTTGTGAAGAGTGAGTAAAGATTTCTTATTTTTAACTGACAAAATCTAGGAGACTTATTGTCCAGTAATGCATATATGTTCCTAACTCCAAGTTGTTTTAGACAAAGTGGTTTGAAAATTAACACCTAGGTGACACTGCAAAAGGGTAAGCTAAACCCAAACTCTCTACCATGCCTTGAAGAGTGCAGAGACTCAGCAAGACTTGACTATTAGCAAGATTTGGTCCAATATACCTGATCTGTTTTGCAGAAGTACTGAATGAGGCACCCGCTATTTCATTCTCTAGTTATTGCAACATTATGAATGTCAGGGGCTTGATGAAGACTGACAGAAGTATTAGATTTTTGCCAAATGTAACCAAGCAGATGCAATTTTATTATATGTTTATTGACAAACAAGATAATTTTGCGAGACCACCTGTCCTGGCAGCAGGGAGAGAGGGAAAAGAACAGCTGCCTTGAGCTATTGCCAGCTGTCTCCCCATTTTAATGCTCAGATCCAGAGTTAAATGATTGTGCAGAGCCCTGGTGGATTTGCAGAGCAACTTGCTTAGGACAGATTACTCCCAAGGTAACTCTTGTCTCACCTCAAGACTTTCCCCTAGGAATCACTTCATGGTCAGTAATGGTCAAAAGAATTGAAACCTCATTAAGTTCTGAACATCCCATGGCACAGGGATGGCAGATAGGACTATACGTGAAGCTGTAACACCACACTGAGAAAGTAAAACAGAAGACTTGCTTCAGTTTGGCAAAGCCATGACCAGAGAAAAGCAAGGTGAGGTGAAGGAAGGCAAAGGAAGAGCAGGTGCTACTGTATGTAAAAGAAGAGGGTAGAGGGTAAGGCCTCAATATCATCATTTCTCCAGAGGTAAATTTACATAGCAACATCAATTCAAGATTTGGGTTAGAATATGCAGGTGTCATGGTTTCATTCTACAAGCAGCTTAGCAGGGCATGCCATTCTTGTATCTAACTCAGTCATACTATAGTTGTGATTTCCAAGATACTAAGTTCTGTAGAGAATTTAAGAAAAGAATAATGAAAAAGTAATGCCAAATATCCTATACATTATCCTACTAGTCCTGGGATCCGTTTTTATTGTCTATTGTGAGGAGCAGAGCATAAGAAATAGGAAGGCAAGACTATCTGAAAAGGTCAAAGGTCTGTCTCCTCATCCATCTAATGTGAGATTCTGGCATGTACTTAGGAAAAACAGACAGCTAGAAGGGAAGTATAATCCCTCAGCTTCCAAAAAGCCTTCTCTTCCATGATTTTTTGAACATTCTTGAAACTCTACATTTTTAGTGAGTTCCACAGATTTTTATGTCTTGTATGAAAACAAACCAACTAAACCTGCTGCCTAATCCTTTATTTATCTGCCTCACTTCTCTAATAAAACTGGGTAATAAACATGTGTAGTTCATCTTTTTAATGTAATTTGTGATTTTAGAAACCTGTATCTTATTGTCTTTCAGTTTTGTCTTTCCCAGGAAGAAGAGTGATAGTCTTTTAATCCCTCCTCATACAGCAACCTTTTAAAATCTTTGATAATTTTATTTTCTTTTCTTTTTTAGTTCTATTACATAATTTCTGAGATAGAATTGCATACAGTGCTAAAGATAACGGGAGGGGGGTGGGGGAAAGGTTTTCACAGTGGCATAATGGAATTTTCTATTTTGTTCTTTATTTCTTTCTCAATAATTCCTGATGTCTAGTTTGACTTTTTGAGCACTGATGTTCACTTAGCTAATATTTTCAGAAAACAATTTGCAATGACTTCAATATCTTTGAAGTCATCACAGTCTTTGGATAACTAGGATTATTTTCCCTATGTGAATAACAGACTGCATTTTATTTGACATTTTAGTGCCCTTGCCCTTTCTTCTGGATCCCTCACCAAAACCATAGTTCAAACAAAAATATAAATAAACAACTTCTGTCTACACAGGACTTACGCTTTTGTATCCATCTTAAATTCTTCATTGGTTTTCACTCTTTGGTAGAAGGCCAGCCTAAAGGCAACGTTCTGTACCTTTCCAATAGTGCTCCTTCTGGAATTTTTTCTAATCAATGTCCTATGCCTGTGGTTGGTCTCCTGCTCTCAGCTGTACTCAATTTTCTCTCACTAATGAACGTGATGTCTGTGCGTTCAACACAGAGCAGTCTCCCAGTGCACACACTGAGCCTTTGCCCTTCCTATGTTCAAAAAGTCAGAAGATTCAGATCAGCTGTGTACTGGCTGATCAAAAGCTTACGTTCTAGGTTCTGCACACTGGCTATGTGGTCCATTCTGAAATGGGATTTTGGGTGGCAAGCCTGTGGTCTATATACATGCTTTCAACTCAGGTTTCCCATGACCTGATGTGTCATTTAAGCATTACATGGTAAAGCAAATAGAACTTTCTGCTCTAAGTTATCTTCTTGACTGCCGCGGGGTTTACACAGTGTAACCCAAGAGAGTTCTTTCTGGAATTCTGCAAAGAGTAAAATATCAAAAATGCAAACATGAAATTATCAGTTCTCACTTGCTGACTTGAGAGTTAAGAAGATCACTATGATTCTGCTAAAACTATTCTCTCTCAAGCTGCCTTTCTTTAAAAGAATCTGTGTGCTGCAGTACAGCTAGCATCTTAGATTCATAGCAGAGTTTGAAAAGTGTATTTTTTGTGCACAAATCAGCTTCTGAGGGTTGCAGAATTCCTATAGGGATTTGTTTAAGACAGAACTAGGAAAACACAACTGTTCTCACCTTCAGTAGACATGAAATAGAGTTGTGTGGGAATGAAGAACAATGTTTCACTTATGTTTGTCTTAGGTTTGACCATTGCTATAACGAAATGCCAGAGAGTGGAACATTATTTTCTGTCAGCAGCATCTGTCTCCTTGGCAAATTCCTCAGACAATTATGTTGGCAGCTTTGGAGTAGCCTCTAGGTCTGTCATGTAGCTACCCTTGTCCTTGCAACGCTGTTTTATAGTGATTCAATTTGTTTCTGAATAATGTCTGCAATTTTTATGCGATTAAGCTCCAACACAAATCACTTATGAGATCTCTAAGCCAATCTTTTTATGGCAATATGCAGTACTTATTAACTATTGACATTCCCCCTAACAAGTATTTATTATAATAAATAAGAATTGAAACACAAATTATTCCTTTGCCAGCCTGGAAATATTCCAGCCTTTACATTTATACAGTCCTTTGTGAATATTCCTATTTTCTGCTTAGATTTACACAGACACTTTTCAGATTGTTACACTCAAGTTTAAACCATCACAGTCTCATTTCCTATCAGTTAATCTATGTAATTAAAATCCCATGCAACTTGCTTGATGTTATATCTAACCAGATGACTCTGTGTAACTGGTTATGTAATAGTTTGCTTTTATATCCAGGATCAGCCTGCTTTTGGAGGTTAACCACGGAAAACATGTCTGTGAAAGCTTTGCAGTCCAGATTAAAGACTGATGATAAATATAGAATCATAGAATTGTCTAGGTTGGAAGGGAACTGGAAGATCATTAACTCCAATCATCAACCTAACACTGCCAAAACCACCACTAAACCATGTCCCTAAGCACCATGTCTACCTGTCTTTTAAATACCTCCAGGAATGGCAACTCCACCACTTCCCTAGGCAGCCTGTTCCAGTGCTTGACAACCCTTTCGGTAAACAACTTTTTCCTAATATCCATCCTAAACCTACCCTGCCATAACTTGAGACAATTTCCTTGCTTGTTACTAGAGAGAAGAGGCAGACACACACCTTGCTACAACCTCCTTTCAGGTAGTTGTAGAGAGCAATAAGGTCTCCCCTCAGCCTCCTTTTCTCCAGGCTAAACAACCCCAGTTCCCTCAGCTGTTCCTCATAAGACTTGTGCTCCAGACCCCTCACCAGCTTTGTTGCCCTTCTCTCTATACACTCCAGTACCTCAAGGGCTTTCTTCTAGTGAGGGTCCCAAAACCGAGCACGGTACTCGAGGTGAGGCCTCACCAGTGCTGAGTACAGGGGGACAATCACCTCCCTAGTCCTGCTGGGCACATTATTCCTGATACAGGCCAGGATGCTGTTGGCTTTCTTGGCCACCTGGGAACACTGCTGGCTCATATTCAGGAGAATCTGTCATAAGTTATTTCCTTGTGTTCATGCATAGCAATATATTTTATAAGTAAAATATAGATTTGTGAAAGATCTAGAATCTTACACAAAGATTTCTTGACAATCACGATTAGAGTTTTAGAAGAGTACAGGCCTAAAATAACTTAAAAACCCTATCTTATACTACTCTTGATAGCTTGTTTTGAAACTCTTTTTATTCTTTTAGTAAATAAATTGCCAATAAAAAGAACGTATCCTATGGAATACTGCCAGATTTTTTCAAAAAATATTTCTCTGTATGAATGTAGGAAGGAACCCTTTGTCAACTGCAGATAATCCAGCATCTCATCAAAATTCTTACTGATGTCATGGAGAATTAGGTACTTTAATTCTTATGGAAATCCTGTCAAAAAACTGTTGCATAATTATACACCTAAACACTTGTGAAATAGTTATTCAGATTATGAAGGGTTTTGAATTTAAATATTTGAAGTATTAAATAAAAAATCCACAGTTTTTTTTTTAAATTTGACATATTCATAATCAATTTTTTCAACATCGAATGTGCTGATGAACTTATGTCTTGTTGAAACACAGGTCACTATTTTCCATACATTAAAACATTTTTTTAAAATTAAAGATTACCCATTTTTCCAGTGTTAGTGTCATTTGTATTAAGGCTCTTAGAAATTATAGTTATGCATCACAATAAGAAATCAATCAATTAAAAAATATTTTTTATAAAAGGAATAAGTAATATTATTTTCCTTATGTGAAAAACAGACATTTCATTTTATTTGACATTTAACTGCCCTCACCCTTTCCTCTGGATCCCTTACCAAACTCATAGTTTGAATGGTTTATAAAAGGAATAAAGATAACAACAGTATAAAACCTCAAGCGTGTGTTTGTTGTTATCTTTCTTAAGAAAGATATATTTATGTTAACTGATTTATTAGTTTGAATGGTATGTGGAAGAAAAAAAAATAAGGATGTCAGCATAAAAATATGTAAGATATTTAACATTTTATGTTTTACAACAGATTATTGAAGTAATCATGTAAAATCAATAAGGTTACTCTATCAAGTAATAGAATAAAACATACCAAACATATAATGGAGAATATATCCTATGAGTGATGCTTACAAACATTTAGGCGAAGTACATGTTCTCTGGGGATAGGCCCAGGTAGAGATGCTATTACTTCCACAAGTTAAGATACACGATATATTTGTCTCACTCCTGCAAGGTGGTGAGTTTATGATGATAAATGGTAATATCTTTAAGGTATTTAAGTTGTTATTATATGCAATTGATTTTCTCAGTAAAACATTTTTCTTTTTCTTTTTAATGCAAGTATCCTATTTTTCATATGTGATCAAAGGACTAGAAAAAAACTGAGTCTTAATTACCACAGTCAATTGGTCACCAGTGGTCTACAGACCATATTTTAGGACATGCAAAGTTATGTGTCCCAAATTCAACCTCTCAGAACAAAATTAAAAAGTTTCCTTTTGTACTGGATCAGTAGTTGTAAATCAATACACTCTTCATTAAATCCATTGCTGCATTGATTTGTGCTAGCAAAGCTTAACCCTAAAGTATTTAAAAATCAACTAGTTAATGTCTGGATCCAATGTCAAGGTGTTATTAACAGCTGAATGCTGACTTGGATCTCACTTGAACTATTGTTATTTCTGTATCCTGCTGCAGCGTCTTTCGTTCCCCATCCTTACTCCATCCTATAAGAACGGTTTGCACTGCTGGATTGCTGTGGGAGTGGAGGGACCCTAATATGGGAGTGATGTATGCACTCTGGAGATGAGCCTCTGACCTTTTCCTTACCTACTTCCTTGTCTTCCTCCCCCGTAGTGCATCTCAGGCTGCTGATAATGGGAGCATTTTTCAACTCACTGGGCTTCTGTATTAAAAACAAACAAACAAACAACAAAAAAGAAAACCCTGAAAATATTCAAGGCCTTGAAAACATTTTAAACAGTACCATTTGCTTACCTGCCATACCTCCTGTACTATTCACATAGAGCAACAAGATCCAGGATGACTTAGTTGAATCCTGGAGTCATAAACAGGTGTATGAGAAATTCACACATGCTTGCTGTTTGGTCTGCCTTTTAGATATTTCATATTAATTTGCAAACATTGCAAAAAGATAGAAAAAACTAATGCATAGTTTTCAAAATGTGCAGCAAGAAAGCAAGAAAGCAGTGAGTATTTGCTTAGTTGGTTAGAAAGAAATCATAAAATTTTGTTATTCCCCTCCCCCAAGCGATTGATGTCTGCAAGGTGACCATATGCTTGATCCACTATCAACTCCGTCTGGGCACAGAATTTCTCTGTCAGAAACCAGAACAGTTTTCAGTATCGAGAGCTCTGGTTATTACTGTTTTTGAGGTTATGCTTATGTCGTGTAGAGCAAAAGGCTAACAGCTTGTAACACTCTTTGAAAACATTGCTTGCAGATGGTGTCTCGAGCAAATTGCAATTGTATCAGTATGTAATACTTTTAGAGTTCTCTACACTGTTAAAATTACTGAATAATTTTGCAGTCATTAATCAAACTGATCAAATAAACATACAGTTAAAAATATTTGGACTGCATATCAAGAAGTGAAAACTGAAAAAAAAAAAAAAATCATAGAAAAGTATCTGAGTAAGTAGAGAACAAACCAGCTGCATATAATACAGGGGGAGGTAAAGAGGCAGGGGAAGAGAAAGGATAAAACAAAGAAAATCTCCCTCAAACATTCTGTAGTTTTACAAAGATATATCAGTACCAGAAATCAACTGATACTCAACCAATTTATCTTTCAAGTGACTAGGAGCATTTCCTTTCCAATTCCTCTTTGTTAATGCGAAGAAAAAAGATTCTGCTACATGCTTCAACTGTAAAAAATGGGGATTTTTTTGCTAGTAGAGTACTTTTATTTGAGAAAAAAACACCATATTTTTCTGTTTCCATTGCTTCAATTGTGTTTCTGACTTCAGATTTGATTTGTTAAAGAAGATTTGTGTATGTTGCATATGATTTTGCTATAACATGCTCATACGCTTGATAAAAGAAGTGAAGAATTATATAGACACTTACCAGCATTTAAATGAAAAGAGGAAAGAGAATTTAAATGTGGGGATAAGAAACCAGCCCTTGTGTGCTCATACTCCCAGTAATCGCATGAGCAACATCTTGAATTTAGAAAGTGCTTTCTGTAAAAAGGTATAAAGGACCACCTTTTTAATGCACTCACTAAGAACAAACAAAATGAAAGGACTGTAGAGAATTGTCATGGCATGCATGAGGTCAGACTGTTCTCCCAAACAGGGATTTAATACCTCTTTTTCCTCATTCACGCAGAAGCAACAAATACCATTCACTGTTCAGTCAGACATCCTTTAACTTATGTAACTATTTTTCTTTGATTTCATAGACTGTCAGAATTAGGATTTCTGGTCTGTGAAATGGATATTGGGTAAGCAGTCCTTCCTTTTTTCATCATTTGTGTAATCTATGTACTTCCTTGAAGAAAGTAACTCTCCTAAGTATTTAAATGCAAAATTAAAATATTTTTTTTCTTTAGACATTCCCTTTTAAAATTAAAAAAAAATCGTGCAATCATTCCCAACTATTAACATTCCCATTTCTGTTCAGACAGCTGAGGCACTAAGGTCCCAGGCCTCAAAAGTATTTGAATACATCAAATGAGAATTTGGATACAGATCAATCAAATTTGAATACATCACCCATCAGGATATGAGGTCCCTGTGTATGGTAAGTCTTCAGCATTACAAAGACTGACCTCTAGCCTAGACTTTCCAGCTTACTGTCTTTCTGTGACCTTATAGCTACCTTTAGTTATAGATATGAAATTGTATGTTTAGATCCATATTTGCACCCTAATATACTGCTCAGAATCACAGAATACTGTAGTCTGGAAGGAATCTCTGATAATCACCTAGTTTCTTCATACTAGGAACTACCCTAAATTTGAGCAGGGACACATTAGGGCTTGCAGACTCTTTGGTTTAAGGCAAGGACAGCTCAGAAATGTGCAGTGGAATTATATCTTTACACAGCTGAGGCAGACATGAGTGACACTGGAGCTGCTATGTTATCTAAGACAGGTACCAGCTGCGGACCTCAGAGTACAGCTGTTTGCCAGTAGTCTCAGCAGTGTCACTGCCTGTCTTAGTAAAAACTGCTCTCCTGATCCAGTGCTCCAGGTCCACTTCAGGTACCACTAAAGGAGTGGGGTAGAGTATAAAGGAGGGGAGTCAGCCTTATTGACAGGTTCACAGATGTCAAGTGCCTATCTCAGATGTGAGACTGTGTGGCAAGTTTTCACCCAGCGTAAAACACATAAACTACCTGTGATTTCAACCGACCTACTTGACTTTGCACTGGAACACATTGCTGGAGAAATCTTATATATTTTATTGGACTCATCTGGGAAGAAACTGAAAGTCAAACTCAGTGACTGTGCTTCCATTCGTAGGTACAACAGTGCCAAACTAAAGCCCAGAGCTCAAGTGATATCTTATATTCAAAGAGCAGTACCTTGGAATATTTGATTCTTTGCTCTTCTGAAATGATTTTTTCAAACTTTAATTAGAATCCAAGACACTGCACTGCATGAAGAGGAACGTTGCCAGCAGATAAAGGGAAGTGATCTTTCCCCTCTCCTCAGCTTTGGTGAGGCCACAACTGAAGTGCTGTGTCCAATTCTGGGTTCCCCACTATAAAAGAGACAGATGGACATACTGGGGAGTGCCAAACAAAGGGCTTCTAAAATGATGAAGGGACTGGAGCATCTCTCCTATGAGGAAAAGCTGAGTTAGATGGGACTGTTTAGCCTGGAGAAGAGAAGGCTCAGGATGGATCTCATCAGTGTATATAAATACCTGAAGGGAGGGTGCAAAGAGGATGGAGTCAGGCTCTTTTCAGTGGTGCCCAGTGACAGGACCAGAGGCAGTGGGCACAAACGGAAACACAGGAGGTTCCCTCTGAGCATCAGGAAATATTTTTTTCACTGTGAGAGTGACTGAGCACTGGGACAGGTTACCCAAAGAGGTTGTGGAGTTGCCATCCCTGGAGATACTTAGAAGCCATCTGGACATGGTCCTGTGTAACGGGCTGTAGGTAGCCCTGCTTGAGCGGTGGGATTGGAACAGATGACCTCCAAAGGTCCCTTCCAACCTCAGCCATTCTGTGATCCTGTGACATAAGAATAAAATCTGTCTTTACTGTATCTAATAAAATACAGATCTGATTCAAAACTCTGTGTTAATGTGCCTCCCGGGTCTTTCGTTATATGTTTGCCCTCCCTCCTATCAAGCCCCTCATGTCTGCATCCAGTATGCATATCTGATACGTACTTCAGTCTTAATTTTAAATCATTGTAATTTTGTCAGCTCATAATTTTGCTTCAGGACTTTTCATCTTTTATGTCACAAAAGGTGGAAAAATATTTTCTGAATTTGACAAACTAGTCTCACAACTTACCGGAGCACCTCTCCTTTGAGGACAGGCTGAGAGAGTTGGGGTTGTTCAGCCTGGAGAAGAGAAGGCTCTGGGGACACCTTTTAGCAGCCTTCCAGTACTTAAAGGGGGCCTAAAGGAAAGATGGGGGGGGGGAAGGTCTTTATCAGAGAGTATAGCGATAAGATAAGGGGTTTAATGTTTTTAAACTGAAAGAGAGTAGATTTAGATTAGCTGTTAGGAAGGAATTATTTACTGTGAGGGTGGTGAGGCACTGGAACACGTTTCCCAGGGAACTTGTGGATGCCCCGTACCTGGAGGTGTTCAAGTCCAGTCTGGATGGGGCTTTGAGAAACCTGGTGTAGTGGGAGGTGTCCCTGCCCATGGCAGGGGGGTTGGACTAGATGATTTTTAAGGTCCTTTCCAATTCTACCCATTCTATGATTCTATAAACCATTGAATAGGGAAATTTCTACAAAAAAGGAAATACCTACAATTGACTTGGGAAGATTTAATTTTATAAGATTAAGAGAGTAATTGTAAGAAAACTGAGGTTCATTATAATAACCTGTTTCCTTTCTTCCTGAACAAAATCAAAACTGAAGAAACAGTAAAATCTCAAAGACAGTACTGACTTCAGTTTGCGTATATAGACTGAAATCAGTTTAACTTAAATGCTTAACAAGAATAACTCAAGGAAATCAAAAGAAATTATATATCAGTGAAAGGTGTCTATCACTAAAATATATCAGAAATAGCTCTTATTACCAACACCTAAATGGTACAAACTGGATTGATTGTTAATGCCATATCAGCTGTGCACAAAATATGACGACCACCATCACCACTGCCCCAGAAAAAAATGTTTTTAGTTTATGTTTTGGAGACATCTAAATGAAAATATGATATGTATATTGGGTGCTGGTAATTTATTTTGAAAAGTATTTTTGACAGAAGTACATACATCGTTTTTGAAACACAAAGAAAACAGAAAATAAGGATATTTCTCATATTATTTCTCTGTAGAGTAACTGACACAGTTACTCTGTATTCTCTGTTTACTAAGCCACACAAAAACCTCTTCCATGAAACACCTAGGTTACCTTTGCAAGATGTTTAATAGTTTCAGCTGTGAACAGCTGTTCTGCTGTTTCTCCAAACTAATTTCTAAAGCCAGTCACTGAGCTGATCTATCACTCACAGTTTTGCAGATGCTTGTTGGCTAGTTTGCTAGATTTCGTCCCTTAACATATTTTGGCTTCTACATTTTCATCGTTATAGTCAAAATTACACAGTCAACACAGGGTTGTCAGGCTTTTAGAGACCTTTTATATGAATTTGCATTTAATTTTTAAATAAATATGCATTTAACATGTAGTATTTTTGTTAGCCTTCATTTTTGTTTATGAATAAAGAAAATAAGAAATTTCTCTCTCTGATTTATGTACCTAAGTTAAGACGGGGCTTTAAAGCTTGCATTTGAGATCTCTCAAACAATTCAAATATTGGATCAAGACTCTAAACTATTTTACATGAAATAAATCACCCTAATCCTTTTAAAAAAATAAATAAATAAATCCAGGAGACTGAAAGAATGAGATATACCTATACTTATAATTAAAGTTGTTAGGTTTTTGATGCTTTTTATACAATTTCTATCGGCTGATGTTTAGAGAAAATTTAGCATAAATTTGTTCATGTTCTAAACAAGAAAGGTTTCCTCACCATAAAAATACAGATTGTGGTGTAAAAAATATGGCAACTGGAAAACTGATATAAAAGAGATTGGAGCAAAATCTTTCAAGTTCCCTACCTTTCCCCACCACAATGCATATTAATGGAAGGGTAATTATGCTATGTAAAGATGTGCTATTTATAAAAAGAATAGTTGTGGTGAAAAAGACCTCTAATTTTACATACCAGTTTGAGTAAGAAATATATTCTTTTAACCAGACTCATTAAAAAATTCTCTGGAACCAGAAAAAAATGCCAAGTGAGAGATAGAAGTTAATTGCTTTTAAGTTGCCAATGGTTAAGTTTATATTGTCAGTGACACCAAATAGCCCAGATGAAATTAGAGATGCACTGCCTTGAAAAAAAATTAAAAAGAAAATAAAAAGTTGAAACAAATGCCTACCAAAAATCTATATATACTAACTCCTGTTAATGTAAAACTAATGCTATTTTCAAAACACAAACAATGATTATGCTGACTTCCATTACTGTGCAGACACAAAATATTAATGTACACTTGCAACATCTAAACGGTAAAGAATGTTAAGCCAGAGGAAACTAAGACCCTGCAGTGTCTTAGAAAGGTTTAATTTTTTTTTAACTCTGTATCTTTAGTGGTGAGATTATTCTCTGTATGACTTTTTCAGAGCAATTAAAACATAATTACTAGGTATGCTCTGCATACTATTTGTAACTCAAAATAAATTAAATGAAGATACTTCTATTGTTTGGTTGTTGTTTTTTTTTTATTTATTTATTTTGTGTTAAGCGTATCTATTGATCCTGTAATCATTGCAGGAAAATGTGAGTGATGCTTTTTTTTTTTTTTTTCCCCCCCAATACTGTTGTGTGAGCTGTAGGAGTGAGACATTTCGTTGGTTATATGTCATCTCCTCGGAACACCTTTGTTATGAAGATATTTCAGCTTGATTTAGCTTTTAAATCCAGGATGAAAGCTTAGTTTCTTGATGTAGCGGTAGCTGTTCATTGAACTGATGTCAGAGATATTACTTCCAGGTGTATTTCTTTGGTTTGATTATCTTTATTATGTTACGATGCTTTGCTTAAGAGGTGCAGTAAAAAAGCTGATGGTACACAACAGTGTCCAGGCCAAAGTAGAGGAAAAGAACACAGAACATTCTGCTGTTTTTTTGAACATTCAGTCCTAGGAATGTACATAAAAACTGCAAGAGTATCAGACTAAATATTTAAAAAAAAAAAAAAAAAAAAGTCTTTCTGCTCTTATTACTTTCCTAATTAGTTTCAGTCCCAAGGCTACCAATTAATTAAATCCTTTGAAAATGAACTTTTCCCCTTCTAAATTCATTCAAGCCTTCCCTTTCTCCAGTCTTTGGGCTTTACATGTTCAGGTTTAAATTTTAAATCACTTGTAAATATTACAAATAGAAAATGTCCTTATATTATTTAATACTCTTAATTTTAAAAGTTTTAAAATAAACAAAAAAATAATTCCAGTTTTTCTTTGAAGTCTTCATTCTACCTAAGGAAATAAGCACAAAAATCTGTCCCATGAAAAAGCAAACTGCAGAGAGTTTTGAAGTTGAAAACAAAGAAAGAAAAATGTTTTTTCCTATGGAATTTTTGTGTTTCTGTGTGTCTCTGTATATTTCAACTTAGGAAATAATAGCAAAAAAAAAAGTAAAAATAAAAAATCAGGCTTTGATAGAAATTCATTTCTAGTTAGTCAATAATATTTCACTTTTTTAATACCTCAGACACACATGAACTTTAGAGAAAAACAGGGAAATGAAATTAAGTCCTCTAATGTATGTGCATCTGCATGCAATCTCTAATTTCATCGTTTATTATTTGTTTCTGAAGCGTCACTATGTAGAAGCCTGGAGTGAGGTGTAATAACTGGTATATAGCAGTCAGTTTCAACAAGCATATCACTGCTTTATGTGTAAGTCTCATCAGACCAACAATTCAAATAACTATAAGATTTGCTTTAAGTGAAGACTGCAGCAACTACAAAGCTCTAGAGCCCAGCATTGGCTAAACAGTTTTGAATCCAGTTTGTGGCTTGACAAAGTGCTGCAACATTTTTATGAGGAGAAAAAAATAACAAAGCATGAAGACTTAGCCATTATGTTCTATAACTAATGATGCCATGCTCTGTGCTATATAATCCCAATATACAGGAAGCTTTTTTGATGTTTACAAATTCAAAGAGTACATTTGATATTTAAAAAAAAAAAAAGAACAATTAGGCAAGGAACTCTTGTTTCACAGTTCAGATGAAATAGCTAGTATGCATACTAATGGACTCATTTAGACTGTGTGTAGTAATGAAGCCAAGAGACAAATAATATATTTTTTTTTTCAGTTTAGACATGGAAATCCCAGCACTTCTTAGTTTGTCTGCAGGAACAGAACCATGAACTATCAGTTGTCCAATCTCTAACCAATTCTGGAACTAAGAAGGAAAGTATGATTTCACTACTGCCTGCTTTCTCTCCTTCCTCTTTTTTTTTTTTTTTTGTATAAATAAAACAACTTAAATTGAGAATTCAAAGTAAGTCCTACCTTACCATGTTAATACTGGAACTTCTTTTCTCCAGTTACCTTGCAAACACTTTTCATGCAGTTATTAAACTTTGTCACAATGAAGAATAGCAAATTGTGTTTGTGTGTGCATCTGTTACTATTAAAATACTGTTCGTCATGCCTAGATTTCTTGACCTTCTCAGTGCTATATATATGCACAGTAAAATATTATTCCTGCAGCATAGTGTTTGCAAGTTCAATTTAATAAATAAATGAAGCACAAGAGAGACTTTGATGGACTAGAAGTAAGTCTATGATGCCTTCAGAGAAACATTTGTTTGCACAGAGAAATATTTGATAATTCTGATAAATGAACAACTCACATTGCATCATCACAGAGAGCTTTAATTTTTCTTACATCTCATAGACTCTGGAAACATTTTGATAATTAAGTTATGGTAACACTGTGGGAAATTCCTGATACTTTTACTTAAAGCTCTCAGATAAAGGCAAAAAACTTTAGTCATAGAATCACCCTATAAATCTATTTCCCATTGATTTTAACTCAAACTTCACTGATGCCATTAAAAGAACTCTATTATATTTCAACAGAATGGACCAGAACATGTATTATGAGAAAATAATTAATATCCAGTTTTGTTTTCCTTAACTTGATATTATGCTAACTGTAATATAATTAATGTATTACTTTAGTAGCCTCCTGTGTTTCAAGTTTGGTTCTGGAGTGCACGCTTTTACTAAGTATGGGTTCATTTCAGCATGTCAGTAAGCACATTGATACAGCAAAGTACTCACGTTTGTGTTTATAGATACATGAATGATTAGTCTCATTGAACTCACAGGATTGAGTAATATCCAGCATGGAAAAGCATAAAATTTATATTAGTCTGTCTTTACCAGAATCTTATTGCATTTAAATGTAGCTGAACATAGGAAAGATATGAATTCTCATGAAAATCGTTAGGAATCAAGAATTTAATTGCCACTAGAGATAGGTAAATCTCTAAAGGCTGGTACCATTGTTCATCTCACCAGCCTTTTGACCAATATAAAAATTAATTATTGAATATTTTCTGTTTATTAATCACCTCTCAATCTGTTTTTCTACATATCTGTATGGTCTGTGGGAATGTTTTCAGAGGATTTAATTATAATTCCTATGCAGTGGACCTGACTTCATATATATATACACACATATATTCTTACTAAAAAAGTGTAAGGAAAGTGAGGTGTCTCTATTCCCCTTTGAAATCCTTTGATAATTATTACAAGTACATTTAGGATATAAAATTTGACTGTAAAGAATCATGATAGTACTTTAAATCATAGACGTAGGAAATCAACCTTTAAAAATAGGATGAAGTTTTCCAGAAAGTGTTTCATGTACTATGAAAAATGCTTAACTTCTTACAGATTTTCTAGTTGTCATAATAAAAAGAATGCTCAAAAGTGCTTGTTTTGTTTTGGTTTGGTTTTTGTTTTTGTTTTTGTTTTTTCAAAAAGAGGAATGAAAAACAGGCTACTATGGATAGTAGTCTTGGACTTCCTCTTTGTCATAATCTTGTTAAGAAATTTCATGATTTTCAAAATAAGAATGTCAAATCTCATTAACTGCTTAACAGAAGTCTCAACAGTTTAAAGGTCTTCATCCTGATGTCACATGTGGTACAATGACTTCAAGCACTCTAGGTACAAAGGAAGAGGGGAATGTGGGCTGATCAAAATGCCACCTAGATGTCTTCATGAGTATTAAACACATACTTCCTCAAAGTAGTCTCACACTTCAACCAATTCACTATAGCAATAGTAACTAAACTGAACTAAAGGTGATGTCTTTGTATTTAGCAGGTATGGTTCTTCTATTAATATTAAAAATAACTTTTTATATTCATGATGTTCCTCATCAAGGAAGTCCAAAGATTAACTACATACTCTCAGATTTAACTTTGCTTGTTAGTTTTATTCCTGTGTTCTGCTTTAATTTGCTTGGGTTTAATTTGATGTATCCTGATCTTTGGTTTTGGGTGTTTTGTTGCTTTTTTGGTTGGTTGGTTAGTTTGATCTGTTTTGTTTTAATATAGAGAAGCCCTCTCCTAACTTCTCCATGCAATCCATGTTTTATAAGCCCTTAGCAGATTGCCTTCCCTTCTCTAGGCCTCAAATTGCCAGTTAATTTAATTTTCTTCACATGTTAAAACCATTCTATACTTCTGATCACCTTTTTGAGGAAAAGAACAAGAGCTAAAAAGTTTAAAATAAGGGTGCCTGGTGGATTGGTGCAGTGTTGTAATGATGTTTTATATTTTGTTCTCTGTCATTTTCCCAATAGTTCTTAACAATGTTTTTTAAAAGGTAGAAAGTACAGAACATTGAATTGCAGGTGGATCTGATCTGAACCCAAGAAAGATATCTATATGTAATTTCCCACGTGGTAGCAATGACTGTAAACTAAAATTCCAAAGAATATAAAAGAAGGCATTGCTAATATACAAAAGAAAATTAGAAGAGATTTAATCCCCAACAGTGACTGGTGTCAGGTAATATGATGCACTTGATAAGCATTAGTAGGAATGTAGAAAGAATGTAAAGATTAAAATTGTGGAGATTACTGATCCAAAAAACTGAAGATGAAGATCAAGAAAGATGATGAAAAAACTTCCCACATTTTCCTCCCTGATTTGATAATACTTTCTGGTTTATTTTGAATGTACTTATTATGTGAAAAAAAACCCACCTCAATTGAATTTGGAGATACCGTTTGAATGATTAAGAGATTCGGTAGACTTTGAAATGAATGCATAGTTCATATAAAATGGGACTAATCCATGGGAATATGGAATTACATATACAAAGCTAGGGGATACCACCCTTGTATGGAAAAGGTATGGTTGTGAAGGACTGGTACAGTAGTTCTGAAAACCAGTCGTCATCATTAGTAATTCTTTTTCATTCAGATAATATGATTGGTCATATTATTCAGGTTTCATGACTGATTCTTTTAACAGGGGAATAGGACTAAAACAAACAATGTCTTTGTAGTATAAATCCATCACATCATCTGGAGTTCCAAATATGCACTTTTTTGTTGTTCTAAAGATTCATGCATAATCCATAAAGGCTATTAAATATAATAGCCTATATTATTAAGTAGCAGTCAATCAGTTTTGACTTGTGTCCTCAATAAGATGTTATTATGTCCATGTTTTATTTTATTTAGTTAGGTCTATATAAGATGATAAAAACAAAACCAGTTTTGGGTCAAGCAGTGTAATAAAATAATAATAATAAAAAAAGAATTAACTGTAAGAGAGAAAATCCCTTTGTAGTTTTATCCATAATTGCAGGCAGCAAAAATGCAGTTCATTTGTATTTTCACTGAACCATGAAGATATAGATCACCTGGACAATAACTAAATTTGTGGCAATTCTGTGGTCAAACAAAGCAAGGGAGATGCAAGGAAAGAAGTTGGACAGAATGTCTAATCTTCAGTACCTAACTGAGATGCTGGAAACCTGTCATACTAGAATATCACCTACACTCTGACTCTAGTCCATATACAGAGATGTTAACCTAAGAAGGTGTTCTATTGATTTCATATTTGACAACACACTCTGAGTTAGAAAAACAAAGTTTCTTCATGAATTAACAATCTCAATTTCTGTACTTTCCATGTAAGATTCTTTGGGATGTTTAGATTGTTCTTTGGACAAGAAAAAGAGTTTGTCTGAAAAGAGTTTTACATCATCTGAGTAACCAATTTACCTTAAAATTGCACAATGAAAGAATGTTCTGAAAAGGCTCATATTGGAAGGAAAAACGGGAAGTGGGAAGCAGGAAAGAAAGCGAAGGAAGTGGATCATGTCACTGTAACTGGCATTTGTGAAATCCAGGTTGTTGGGTTTTTCTTCTTTCCCCTCTTTGTAATCATATATACACAAAAAATGACACTGAAACTTTCAGGCCCAGGGTTAAAGGTGGATTTACTTAACTGTTTTAGCCTGAGATCAGAAACTGCTTCCCTTCAGTATTTACACACAGCTTTCATGCTCCTTAACCTGCTTTGTTAAGAAAAGCAAATGCAATTAACCTGAAAACACAGTACATGCTTGAAACATCTTCCAGATTGCCAACAGGATCTCACCATCAGTTTGCAGATGCACTGATTGCATACATACAGGAGTGTTACACTCTGCCAAATAATCCCAAACCTATAAAGTTGCTGTTTTAATGTAAAAAAAGAATACCTTTCCCCTTGAGATAAAGTGTCATCAAATACCATCTGTGCTGCCTGTAAATTTAGTCATAAATCCTTGTTGTATTTACCAGAGATTTGTTTTTCAAAATAGCTAATTTTCACCTCAGATTCAGCCACACATTAATTTCCTTGCTTCTTTCTTGCTGAGAAGTCTGATGTAACAGCCTCTCACAGAAAGAGTTTGGCATTTACCCAAAACAAAATAGGCTCATTTCCTTGCATGAAATTAGTTTCCTTAATAGGCCTAGAACTTAGAATCATTAAATACAGTAATTAAAAAAAAAAATTCTCTTCATATGACAGAAACTATTAAAAGGCCTGTGGGAGGTAACATGACAAAGTTCACAATGAAATTAATATTAAAGCTAATAAAACTTTGAGGGTAAAATGATCATGCGGTTAGAAGAGTAAGGGATACATGAGAATGGAAGAAACATGGCAACATTACTAAGTCTGAGCATCATCTTTTTTTTTTTTAATGTCTGTTGAAGGTGCTACATGAGATTAGTACAGTCTGGATGGCAGATAGTATATACAGGTTGAATGTCATTTAGAGCATTGGTCATATATGACAAATTTCATACATGATTTTGCTGTAACAGAGGTACTTAGAGAGCCCTCAGGAGAAACTGATACCTTATTGTAGTAGAAGCAATGAAGAAAAACAGTAAAAGGCATTTTTTCTCCCAAATATTTTACAAGGTAATAAAGGAATTGTACTTCTTATTCCTCTGTTCTATTTCAGACAAAAAAAAAAAAAAAAACAAACGTGTTTTTGAAAACCAGAGTTAGGAAACTCATGAGAAAAATCTAGAATTCAAACTAGATTTCTCACTTCTAGAATGTTACTAATTTTTTGTACTAAAGTATGTTTCACTTATGACCAAAGATAGAACCCTTTCAGTAGAATGGAGAAACACCTTAAACTAGTGTCCTCAAGCATGCCAGTTTAATCTTTTATCCTACATTCAATTGACATTAATGAATTTAGTCTAAAAGTCTCATTTTAGTTAAGCCAAATCAAATTTTCTACAGATTTCTTCAGAAACAATAGTTTCTTATTGAAACTGCCAGTGTGGTGAGTTAACGTATACAACACAATAAACTTCTGCCCTGTAGCTCCAGAACTCGGAGTCAACACCAAATGCAGAATCACAGAATGACAGAATGGCTGAAGTTAGAAGGCACCTTAGAAGATCCTCTAGTCCAACCCCTGCTCACAGCAGGGTCACTTACAGCAGGTTGTCCAGGGCTGTGTACAGCTGTGTTTTGAATATCTCCGAGGATGGAGCTTCTACAGTCTCTCTGGGAAACCTGTTCCACTATTTTATCACCCTCATAATAAATATCTTTAAAGAGAATATTAATTTGTGCCCATTGCCTCCTCGCCTTTTACTGGTCACCACTGAGATGAGTCTGTCTCTGTCTTCTTTGCTCCTTCCATCAGGTATTTATCCACATTGATAAAAACACCCTGAGCCTTCTCTGTGCCAGGCTAAACAGTCTCAGATCTCTCAGCCTCTCCTCATATGACACATACTCTGATCCTTTACCACATTCTTTGTCCTTCATTGAACTTGCTCCAGTATGTCCATGTCTCTCTTGTCAGGAAGAGCTCAGCATTGGACACAGCATTCCAGATATGATCTCACCAGTCCTGTGTAGATGGGCAGAATTACCTTCCTCTACCTTCTGTCAATGCTTTGCCTAATGAAGCAAAGGAGACGGTTGGCCTTCTTTGCTGTGAGGGTATGCTGCTGATTGATGTTCATCTTGGTGCCTTCTAGGATCCCTAGGTCCTCTTCTGCAAAGCTTCTTTCCAGTCAGTCAGCTATCACCCTGTACTGGTGCACGAGGTTATTCCTACCCAGGTGCAGGACTTGGCATTTCCTACCTCTGAACTTGCTGAGATTCACACTGACCCATTTCTCCAGCCTATCAAAGTCCCTGTTAATGGCAGCACAACTTCCTGATACGTTAAACACTTCTCCCAGTTTTGTATCATCTGCAAACTTGCTGAGGATACACTCTTCCTCAGGTAATTAATATGAAAATATTAAACAGTATTGGCCCCAGTATTAATCTCTGAGATACATCACTAGTGATTGGCCTCCAGCTAGACTGTGTTGCTCATCACAACTGTTTGAGCCCAGCAGTTTAGTTTATTTTCAATCCACTTCGCACTATCACTTGTCTAGCCCATATTTCATCAGTTTTTCTCAGGATGGCATGGAAACACTGAGAAAAGCCTTGCTAAAGTTAGGATAAACATCATTCACTGCACTCCCCTCTATTTGCTATTTCATTGCAAAAAGATATCAAATTGGTCAGGGATGATTTCACCTTCATAAATCCATACATATCCTTTGTCACCAGGTTCCCTGCACCATTCAGCAGCAGGCCAACAGGTTTTGTAGTCTTTCTTTGGCTGCTGGTTCATATGTAGAAGTTCTCCTTGTTGCCTTTCACATCCTTTGACAAATTCAATTCCAGGTGGTCTTTAGTTCTCCTGACCCCATTCTTGGACAGAACCTCTATGTTCTGGGCCACTTGTCTTTACTCCACCTCTTATAAGTTACTTCTCATATAGAAAGTTTTTTCAGGAGCTCCTTGTTCATTCATGCAGGCTTCCTGACACTTTTGCTTGATTTCCTGCTTATCAGTATGGACCTTACTATAGTTTGGAGGAAGTGATCCTTGAAAACCAACCAGCCTTCCAGCATCATTTCCCATGGGATTCTTGCAACAGAACCTGTTGACCTGAGCAGGCCAAATTGTGCTCTCCTCAAGCACAAAGTTACGATCCTTCTATTTGCTCTTTTCTCCCTTGAGCTCTACCACCTCATGGTCACTGCAGCCAAGAGTGGCCCCTGCCTTCACATCTCAGACCAGTTCTTCCTTGTTTGTAACTATCAGATCCAGTAGAGTTCTTTGATCACTCATGTCAGGAAGTTACCATCAGCACTCCTGGAGTCTAAAATAAATAAAATCCAATCTCTAAAGGGATTTTGTCTTGTGTTTGATATTGAGAAACAATCAAATTTCTTTCAGCTTCAACACTTATAAGTAAGTGTGGATTCTCAGAGACAGGATTCAGTTCATGACAATGACAGCAACCAAGGTGCCTACCTGTACTTTAAGTAACTAGTTTGGGAATAAGTGAATTGTTGTTTATGTATAATTTAGTGTATGGAATATGTTTCCATGGACTATGGCAATAATTTATGCGTCTGAAATGAATCGCAGAATCACAGAATGGTCAGGGTTGGAAGGGACCTCTGGACATCATCTAGTCCAACCCCAAAATATATGAAGACTTCCATATGTAAACATCTACATTTAGACATCCTAATCTCAAACAAATGTCAGACAAAATATGAGACAAGATATGAAGTTCCAGGTGCTTTTTCCTTCAATTGACATAACATAGGATCTCAGTTTATATTTTAGACCCCCTGTTGAACACATTTGGGGAAAAAAAAAAAAAACAAAACACCACACAACAACAAAGACCCAAATAAACAGTCAGTTAGGTGAAAAAGTAATGAAAGAAACAGGTGTGTATTAGAGGACACGATCAAAAAACTTTTACATCAGAAAAACAGGTTAATGACTTTATGAAATGATGTTATTCAGTAAGTAGCATCTGGGTGTTACAATCAGATGGGAAAGAATGAAGATGATTCTGATTAAGAAATTAAAACAAAATACAAAGCAACAAGTGACACAAAAGAAAATCCAGAAAAGTTAAACCATTATTTTTGTGTAAATCATGCACAAAATCATGACAGCATTTTGCTAGATGTAGGAGAAAAAGGGAAAGTTAATGATCATAAGAGTCATGAAAAGTGTTCTACAAGAAATCTGTAGAAGCAAACAACAGTTTCTTCTCTGTAGGACCAACAAACATGAAGTTAAGAGAGCAAAGAGAAAGCAAATTAACCATGGCAAGTCTTGTTTGTTTTGCGTTTTTTTTTTTTTTCCTCATCCCATATCTTTCACTGTAAATAAGGAATTTGGATCTATGTGAAATATTGAGAGATCAGAATTTGGCACAAGAGGTGGTCAAAGTACAGAACAAGCAGTGAAGAATATTGCACCAAAAATCAGGAACTGTCAAAGAAAATAATAAATTATTCATTAGCAACATCACGCAGCATAACAAAAGCCACTATTTTGCTCTTTATTTCTTTTTTTTTCCTTATTACTGTACATGATTTGAACTTTTTGAAAGCCAAGCTCCAGCTGTTTAAAACATGTGGAGAGAGAACAAGTGGTTCCAATGGGAATCTCATGAAAGCTCTCAGTATTCCTTTCTCCCCAGTGAACACACCATTGCAAAAGAAAATATATTACCACCTTGCATAAGCAGCAAATAGGCAGGTATATATTAGCTATTTCATAGATGAGAACCAGTGACAGACTCATGCAGCAAACCATGAGACATATTGTCCATGCTAGTTTTCTTTATTTAAAATATTACTGAAGGAAGACTAATTCAAACCAGAACAAACAAATTAGATGTTAGGGGTGTGATACTTAAACAGAGTCAAAATTTAGAATTATGTCCCAAACCAGCTAGTACCACAGTACCCACAGAATCACAGAATCACAGATTCATAGAATGGTTGAGGTTGGAAAGGAACTCATCTTTTCCAAGGAGAGAAACTCCACAACCTCTTTGGGCAATCTTTGCCAGTGCTCAGTCAACCTCACAGTGAAAAAAGTGTTTCCTTGTGTTCAGATGGAACCTCTTGTGTTTCAGTTTGCCTCTGGTCCTGTCACTGGGCACCACTGAAAAGAATCTGACTCCATCTTCTTTGCACCCTCCCTTCAGGCATTTATATACACTGATGAGATCCATCCTGAGCCTTCTCTTCTCCAGGCTAAACAGTCCCAGGTAACTCAGCTTTTCCTCATAGGAGAGATGCTCCAGTCCCTTCATCATTTTAGTGGCCCTTTGCTTGGCACTCTCCAGTATGTCCATCTGTCTCTTTCATAGTGGGGAACACAGAACTGGACACAGCACTCCAGGTGTGGCCTCACCAGTGCTGAGGGGAGAAATCAGGACAAATTATATCACTTATTATTTCCTTCTCCATTTAATCCTTTGATCTCTGTCTTGTTTTATGCTATATTATCTTTATTTTGGTCCCCTTGTGTACTTTTTTTATGATAGGTTCTCTGTCATTTTGTTCTACTATTTGTCAATTTAACCATCAATCTGATCAGTCATAATTCAGATTAGAAATGCATTTTAACCTACATTTTAGATTTATTGGGACTGAAACGTTTTAGTATGAAATATGCCTAAATAATATACATAGATATTGCATGCACATAAAAACTGCTGCCACTTTCAGAATCAAGGATGGAAGACAGTTTTAGACAGATAATTGTTGCTATTTATGGGAAATGGGTTCTCATTAAAAATAAAGGTTAAATGAGGAAGTTAGTTCCTTCCTGGGAGAGAAATTTACCTTTCTTTGCTAAAGTGACAGCTTTCAATAGCAAAAAATCTAAATTTAACCTTGCTATATAATAGATCTCCTTCTTTATTAAATGGTTTTGGACTTAATAAACCAAACTTTTCTTAAAGTTTATTTCTGTTCATGCTTCGCTTCCTTCCTAAAGTAAGTATTTCTAGAACATTAGAGGAAAATCCCTTCAGCCATTTCCTACTTATAAGATTATGAAATATATATTTCTATATAAATGTTAAATTCTGACTACCAGTTTCTTGGTGGAATAGATCATTGAAAACCAGTTGAACTTTGCAACTTTCAACTTGGATATGCAAACGCTCCAAGGATGAAAAGAAACTAATAAAAACCCCCCACAAACCTAAGAAAAATGTAAAGAGATCTTTCCTCAGAACATGCGCCCTAAAATATTTTTTTTTTTCTCCAGCTCAGACCTTGAAGCAAATATTATGATGCAGAGACACTTTTATAAGGAAAATGATTAAAGTAGAATTTGCAATGAGGCCAGATGAAGTAGCATTATATTGTGACAGAACCACTGCTGAACGAAGTTTCTGCTCAGTGACAGAGCAAACCCACATCTACCTGGAAAAGAATGGTGGCCATGCACAATGACAGGCTAGATATTAAATAAAGAAAAAAAAAAATGCTTTTTCTCAAGTACATGCAAAGTATTTTCTTACGAATATTTTTCTAGGTAAAATTTATTACCACTAAAGTTACTAATTTTAAATTGGAATATTCTTGACAGAAATAATACATTAAGTTCTTTGTTACAGATATGCAGAAGGAAACACTTTTCTGACTAATTTCTTGGCAAATGGATAAAAGAGAGATTTTCAGTCTAAAAGATTTTCCATTTTAACTCTAATTTTCAGCTGAAGCTGGTTTTGAAATACATTTTTTGGATGATACTTTCAAACTGTGTGTTCTGAGGCAAACTCGGAGTCAACTTTGCAGAGGCAGTAGCTGGGGAGAGAATTTTCATGTGGTTCCAAATACCAATTTCTACATTGACAGTTCTTTTTATAGAAGAGTCCTCAAACCAAACATTTAATTTAGAGGGAATGTAAATCATATCAAAGGGAAATAGAAGCTGTGTAAAGAACTGCAACACCATAAGAAATAATCATTAACAAAAAAGTCCTCTAGTGAAATGCATGATTATGCTATAGCAGTTGCCTTAGAAGTGCTAGGAGTACAACAAATATAAGCACTGTGTTGAAAGAGTCTTGAAGAAAGCTCATGATTGAACTTTTCTGTTGCCTGTTCTTTAAGTATTAAATAAGTACCTATTTTTAATTCTATGATAGTAATATATTTTACTTTTCTGTAGCTGTTTAACTCTGGGTAGAGCATTCTGCTTGGCTGTTTCTAGAAGTGTGGTTTTCTTTTCAGGAAAAAAAAAAAGCATCTAAAAAAAAATCTGTGAAAAACAGCTTACAAATTGGTGACAGCAGGTTGCTTAACATAATGGAGCAAAAGTGACAGAGGTAAGAAAGAATAAAACTCTCCAAACTACAGTAAAGCCAGCCCTCCCTGCATGAGATCTACCTAGAGAGTAAATCTTCTAAACCTAGCAATTCATTCTCTTCTATCTTTCTCAGTGCATGTGTTGCCTTCAAAACAATTCTGCCCAAGAGAGATACAATTGCTGGTTTAATTACAACTCACAAAAGAGAAAAGCAACAGATGTATAAACATATTTTAGGTATTTATTAAATATCTGCTGAATTGTTATAGTCCTGTTGGCTCATTAATGAAATCTCCACGGATTAACCATTGATTCCCAACACCTTCATCTACAAAGATGGAGGAAAGATTTGCATTTTCACCTTATGTACACTCATTATAATTTCTTTTATACGTTACTAATTATAAGCCTTTATATTTCTTTGCTCTTTTCTTCTTGGTAAGGGCTGACAGAACTGCTGACTATATTAAAAAACAAAAGGATATATAAAGGAATCCTCTGAATAAATACACCTAACTATAAAGTTCTTTTTCAAACTGATCAAGGTTAAGAAGTATCAAGTAAGAAATAAAGCAAAAACAAAGGAAAAACAAAGGAAAAAAAAAAAAAAAGAGTCCCAGATCTTGGAAAATGAAAAGACTTTGAGGATTTTGTTTATAATGTCAAGGTTAATTTTGGCCCCACGCCACGTAGGTTTAGAATTTCCTGGAAGAGTTTTCTTCTTTTCATATTATATCTCTGAATATAATTCGAGACTGACAAACACTTAGAGACCATTATTTCTTAATATGCATAAATCTGGAATATCTGCTCTTCATTTTGCATAACAATATGTAAACTTTTCAGAGGGCACATTGCAAATTCTTTTTTCTGGACCCATGAGAGTCTGTGTTTAGAGTGTATCACCCTCAGAAGGGGAAAATAATTTTTTTTCTCACTCAGTTTCCACAGCATTTCACAGAATGTGCCAAAGGTAATAAAAGAATTTCATCCATATTCCAATAATCTCTCCCTGTGCTGCCTATCAAGAGAAATCAGTAGCTGTATCCCTTAATTTTCACCCAAATGTTGCAACTAGTCAATATGCTTCCTCTTCCCCTCTGTTATTAAAGGATTCCACTCCACAGGTTAGTAATTCAACCATCAATGCAGAGACATGTCTACCTTGAAGAAGATCCTAAGCAGAAGTGACTGAGATAAATTGAGACAAAGAAGGATATTCCTTGTGTTAAGCAACAACTACACCAGGATTCGTTTGCATTTGGATTTTTCATTTATGAGATAAAATGAACGTTTCACATCAAGTAAAAATATCAGGCATGATGCAGTTTCCTAAATATATTACTTCAATTTAATTTTAGGTGCTGGAAAAGTATTTTCTCTGGCCTTCACTTACTGCTGAAGGATAATAATGTCTCTTGGTCATCTCAGCTTCGTGAAGATGTCTATGATACACAAGGGCATTTCAAATGGTACTAGTTAGTTTTATCTGGGTAAAAGAAACAAATCTCTCGGGTAGGATTACTTTTGAGACTGGGTCTGCTACATTTAAGGGTTTATATATAAATATTTACATGTGTTTGGGAGTCTAAACTTCACTGGAGTTCTAATCTGTACAGGTGATGTAGACTAAAGAGAAATGCAGATGGCCAGCCACCAGTTTTCTACTTCAGGGTGAGTAGGCATATCCTCTAGGCTACAATGACTCTGACAATCAATTTTTAATTTTTTTATTGTAGGGTTTAGGCACTTTACTTATAAGTAGATGCACAGGTAGTTATGTGGGTTTTTTTAAGGAGAACTAACATAGCAGAGGCGACATTGTCAAGGTCTATGGGGAAAAATAGACAGTTACACTTCTGAAATAGTGAGGAATTGTCAGAAGACAACACGTGGAGAAAGTTGCAACGGGTCATAAAAACAGCATTTTGTTAAATCCACGATTTTCAGAGCAAAGTGAATTGCAATTCCCAGACTCATTAGTTGAAGGTATTTTGTTGATCTCCCTTGAGGGCTGAGAAATCTAAGATGGAATACTTGCTTTGTGAAAAATATTTTCTTATTGGTGACTGGATATTTCTGTCCTTCATTGGTTGTCTGAGTTCTTTCTGGAGGACTTTCCTTAGGGCTCTATATGACTTCCAGTAGTGAACTAAAAGTGGATGACTGAGGCTATTACACCTCCCACCTTAAAGTGTGCTTACACTGTGCTTACAGTGGGCTGAAAACTGCCGCAGTTTTTGAGCTGATTCAGGAGTGGATCAGACTGGGTTTATGTTAGGTGTAGTAACAGTATCTAGCAAGATAGGTAGGACAAGTTAAAGTCTCAGAGTATCAGACTTTACTCAATATCATGTTTGCCATATCTTTTTTTTTTTCTTTAGTCTTTCTTCCAAAGTGTATGTATACTTGGTATATTTCCAGCAGATTTCACTGTCTTATCAAATGCTTTTAGGCAGAGCTCTAATAAATAGGTTTTCATATTTGCCTATATGAAGTACTTTCTTTTTTTAATCAAAGAAACTTGGAAGACATGAAACTATGTCAACAACACATTCAAGTAGTTTTGTTCTATATATTCCTGGCTAAAAATATTTTTAAAAAATCACATACCACCAAAATTTGCTTCATGATTTTAAGCTATCAATATCTTGATAGATTTTTATTTACATAAAAGACACTGTCATAATTGGTAGACACTCCTAGGATTAAAATCTAGGATTAATCTCCCAGTATTAAAAAAAGGGAAAAGTATTTACTTGTTAAAAATAACAGTAATAAACTACCATGTGAAGCATGTAAAAAGTCAGATTAACTATTTTGCATTACTGGATTTGATCAAAGAGTTAATTTCAAAGATTCACTGTTTATTTTCAAAGATCTGGTTCATAGGAAAGCATCTCTGTGAAAGCTTTGAGGTATAACAGAATATACTTTGTTACTTTGTTTATGGTGGGTTAAAAAAAATCTTTTCTTGTATTTGTGAATTCAGTTGTTGATCTTGCTTTACTTTTTTTTGCAGCACAGGACAACAAACTAATTTAGGATGGGAATGAAGACTTGTCCCATCCCTTATACAAATACTACAGCTTCACTGCTAATCTTTCATTCTAGTACTCACCTAGATTTGCTTGGTCTGGTGTAGTTGGCTCTGGAAATTCTGCATCCAATGAAGGAAAAACACATAAAAAAAAAAAAAAAAAAGAAAGAAAAGAGGAAAAATAAAGAAGCAGCCTTTTTATTTCTGTTATATTTCTTTTTTTTTAAGGTGTGTAAGAAGCAACACTGGAAACATTGATCATCCAAAGGAGACAGAGGACGTCCTGTCATTTTGATACATGTCATATTTTAATAGAAATTCTATAATCATAGAATCATAGAATCGTCTAGGTTGGAAGGGACGTTTAAGATCATCGAGTCCAACCATCAACCTAACACTGCCAAAACCACCACTAAAAAACCACCATGTCACTAAGTACCACATCTACCCATCTTTTAAATACCTCAAGGGATGGTGATTCAACTGCTTCCCTGGGCAGCCTGTTATAATGCTTGACAACCCTTCCTGTGAAGAACTTTTTCCTAATAACCATCTTAAACCTCCACTGGTGCACTCTGAGGCCGTTTCCTCTTGTCTTATCACTTGTTACTTGGGAGAAGAGACCAACCCCCACCCTCCTACAATTGTGCTCTGACAGGGAAATAGAGTAGAGGAATAATGATTTTTTTGTGTGTTTCTACAGACCTAGAAATTAAATGCAATCAAGTCAGTTGAACATAGCAAGAACAATGTATAACAGAATCATAGAACAGCTGAAGTTGGAAAGCACCTTTGGAGATCCCCTAGGCCAATCTCCAGCTCAAAGCAGGATCTGCTAGAGCAGGTTCCCCCAGGACTGTGTCCAGTCATGTTTTAAATATCTTCAAGGATGGAGATTCTACAGTATCTCTGGGCAACCTGCTCCAGTGGTTGATCACAGTTACAGTGTTGGGGTTCTTTTCTTATGTTTAAATGGAATATCTTGGATTTTAGTTTATGCCCTTGGCTTCCTCTGTTTTCCCTGGTCACCACTGAGTTTAGTCTGGTTCTGTCTTCTTTACTTCTCCCATCGGGTATTTATGTAAGGATATATTTATATATCCAGATCCCACATCGATAAAAGCACCCTAAGCCTACTCTTCTCCATGCTGAACAGATCCAGACCTCTCAGCTTTGCCTTGTATGACATGTGCTTCGGTTCTTTAATCATCTTTGTGGTCCTTTGTTGACTTGCTCCAGTATATATATGTCTCTCTTGTACTGGGGAGCCTAGAACAGGACACAGCACCCAGATGTGTCTCACCAGTGATAAGCAGAGGGGAAGGATCACCTCTTCTGACCTGCTGTCAATGCTCTGCTTAATGCAGCTCAGGAGGTGGCTTTCCAGCTGGTTAGTCCCCAGCCTGTAGCAGTGCATGGAGTTATTCCTCTACAGGTGCAGCATCTTACATTTTGTTTTGTAGATCTTCATGATGTTTCTGTTCATCCATTTCCTCAGCTTATAGAGGTCCCTCTGAATGGGATCTGAGCACGACCTTTTGGGCTACTAACTACTCCTCACACTTTGTCCTCAAGTGTTCTTCTTCATTTCTATGAAGTATTACACACAATAATAATGTGAATGAAATACGGTACTTTAAGAGAGAAAAAATACACTGAAAGTGAAGAGAGCTTAAATAATTTCATAATTATTTGGAGGTTTATTAGTAGGTTCTTTCTACAAAAAACAAATTGATAACCATTAAATTATTTCATCGAGATCATTGGCAGATGGTCTGAATTTGGAAAGTTCTGTGGTTTATTTCTATACCTGTTTAAACATCAAATACTATTATTTCACTTAAGCAACCAAATCATGATCTGATGTTATTTTAAAGGAATAGTAAGATACAGGAAAAGTTTCCTCCTCTGTAGAGAATGATTTAACAGTTGTTGAGATTCAAATGTAAGTCCTGTTATCTAGATGTACACAGATTTCATTACTTTCATATATATTCAAAGAATATGTATTGGCACTCCTATCTTAGAAATCACTTAAAAATATTAGGGGCAAAAATACATTTTTAAGTTTTATAAACTTACAACTTTTTCCACCTATGTTTTTGAAATTTTCTGACAGTATGCATATCAGTATGCAGACTCTATAGCTAATACAAGCAAGAAAGGACCATTAACATGAATACCACTGTCACCTCGAAAAACTGCGTCTTCATTCACAGTTCGTGATTTGAAACCTCTGTAACATTGCATACTGTGCAGTCATTTACACTAGTGATAAATGAACATAAAATTACTCTGATTTTGTAATATTTCACACTCATTTCACAGAAGTACATGACAACAAGAAGTACAACAGTGTATTAAACAGATTATGATGTAGTTGTAGTCATGCCAAATACCTTCTAAAGGAACCATTTTTAGGAAGCACAAAAAAGAAAGACTAACAAACACATTTAATCCAGATTTGAAAGTCTTTGTATATTGATCTTTTCCCTCTAGTGAATTCTTGAATTCTCTCTTGTACTTGGATAGAGAGGTTAGAATTTTAGAGAAGTTAGAGAGAGAGAGAGATTTTGAACTTCAGACGTATTTTTGGATCAAAAATATGTTTTTATAATGCAAAGTAAAATTTGAAGTTAAATAAACATCGTAGTTTAGTGGGCAGCTAAGTACCACACAGCAGCTTTCTCACTCTCCCCTCAATGGGATGGCAGAGAGCATCAGGAGGATAAAAGTGAAAGAAGTTGTGGGTTTAGATAAAGACAGTTAATAAGTAAAGCAAAGCCACGTACACAAGCAAAGCAAAACAAAGAATTTATTCACCATTTCCCATGGAAAGGTAGGTGTTCAGACATATCCACAAAAGCAGGGCTCCATCATGCATAACCATTACTTGGTAAGACAAATGACATCACTCCGAACATCCCCCCTTTCCTTCTTTTTCCCTCAGCTTTATATACTGAGCATTGCATTATATGGTATGGAATATCCCTTTGGTCAGTTGGGGTCAGATGTCCCAAAAGTGTCCCCACCTAACTTCTTGTGCACCCCCAGACTACTCCCTGCTGAGGTGGTGTGAGAAGCAGAAAAGGCCTTGATATTGCACAAGCACTGTTCAGCAGTAAATAAAACATCCCTGTTTAATCAGCACTGTTTCCAGCACAAATCCAAACCATAGTCCCATACTAACTACTATGAAGAAAATGAAGTCTATCCCAGCCAAAACCAGTGCAATAGTAAAAATATAATTATATCTATAGAAAATTAACAATAGTTTAGGGCTTACTCCTGAAGCCAGGCTATCGTAGGTTGACCCTGGCTGGGCACCAGGTGCCCACCAAAGCCACTCTATCACTCCCCTCCTCAGCTGGACAGAGGACAGCAAATATAACGAAAGGTTCATGGGGCTCAGATGAGAACATGGAGGTAATTCACCAATTACCATCACAAGCAAAACCAACTCAACTGGGGGAAATTAGTTAAATTTATTACCAATCAAATCTTAGTATGATAATAAGAAATAAAACCAGATCTTAAACCACCTTCCCCCCACCCTTCCTTTCTTCCCAGGCTCAACTTCACTCCCAATTTCTCTACTTTCTCCCCCAAGTGGCACAGGGGGACGGGGAGCGGGGGTTGTGGTCTGCTCATCACACATTGTCTCTACCACATTGTCTCTTTCCTTCATAGAATCATAGAATGGTTTAGGTCACAAGGGAGCTTAAAGATCATCTAGTTCCAACCCCCCTGCCACGGGCAGGGATACCCTCCACTGCACCAGCTTGCTCAAAGCCCCATCCAGCCTGGCCTTGAACACTTCCAGGGATGGGGCCTCCACAGCTTCCCTGGGCAACTTGTTCCAGTGCCTCACCACCCTCCGAGTGAGCAATTTCTTCCCAATATCTAATCTAAATCTACCCTCTCCCAGTTTGAAGCCATTACCCCTCCTCCCATCACTACATGTCCTTGTAAAAAGTCCCTCTCCAGCTTTCTTGTAGGTGCCCTTCAGATGCTGGAAGGCCGATATAACGTCTCCCCGGGCTCTTCTCTTCTCCAAGCTGAACAACCCCAACACTCTCAGCCTGTCTTCAGAGGAGAGGTGCTCCAGCCCTCTGATCACATTCATGGCCCTCCTCTGGACCCGCTCCCAACAGGTCCGTGTCCTTCTTATGTTGAAGTCTCCAGAGCTGGACGCAATATTCCACGTGTGGTTTCGCAAGAGCAGAGTAGAGGAGCAGAATCGCCTCCCTTGACATGCTGGCCACGCTGCTTTTGGTGCAGCCCAGGATATGGTTGGCCTTCTGGGCTGTGAGCGCACATTGTCTGCTCATGTACAGCTTCTAACCCACTGACACCCCCAAATTCTTCTCTTCAGGGCTGCTCTCAATCCATTCTCCACCCAGCCTGTATCTGTGCATGGGATTGCCCTGGCCTATGTGCAGGACCTTGGACTTGGCCTTGTTGAACTCCATGAGTTTTGCACAGGCCTACCTTTCCAGCCTGTTCGGTCCCTCTGGATGGCATCCCTTTTGTCCTGTGTGTCAAAGGACTGCAAGTGTGGGAACAGTGACTTTCCTTTTGTGGTCACTGAAACTGTAAAGGATCACCTGTATCAGCTGAATGTTCATAAGTTTATGGAGCCTGATGCAACTCATCCCAGAGTACTGAAGGAGCTAGTGGATGTTATGGCAGGTCACCTCCTGATCATTGACCAAAGGTCTCGGGAGTCTGGGGAGGTCCCTGCTGATTAGAAGCTAGCCAGTGTTATTCCAATCTACAAAAAGGGTGTGAGTGAAGACCCCGGGAACTACAGATCAGTTAGCCTAACCTCAGTTCCTGGAAAAATTATGAAGAACATCATACTGGGTACTACTGAAAGATATTTAAAGAATAATGTAATCATCAGGGATAGTCAACATGGGCTCACAAAGGCAAAGTCCTGTTTAACTGATTTGATATCCCTCTGTGATAAAGTCACTCACCTCTTGGATGAAGGGAAGGCAGTGGATGTAGTTTTCTGGATTTTAGTAAGGCTTTTG
>NW_009648043.1:165605-192873 GCF_000708025.1 Charadrius vociferus | reverse complement strand
CAAAAGCCTTACTAAAATCCAGAAAACTACATCCACTGCCTTCCCTTCATCCAAGAGGTGAGTGACTTTATCACAGAGGGATATCAAATCAGTTAAACAGGACTTTGCCTTTGTGAGCCCATGTTGACTATCCCTGATGATTACATTATTCTTTAAATATCTTTCAGTAGTACCCAGTATGATGTTCTTCATAATTTTTCCAGGAACTGAGGTTAGGCTAACTGATCTGTAGTTCCCGGGGTCTTCACTCACACCCTTTTTGTAGATTGGAATAACACTGGCTAGCTTCTAATCAGCAGGGACCTCCCCAGACTCCCGAGACCTTTGGTCAATGATCAGGAGGTGACCTGCCATAACATCCACTAGCTCCTTCAGTACTCTGGGATGAGTTGCATCAGGCTCCATAAACTTATGAACATTCAGCTGATACAGGTGATCCTTTACAGTTTCAGTGACCACAAAAGGAAAGTCACTGTTCCCACACTTGCAGTCCTTTGACACACAGGACAAAAGGGATGCCATCCAGAGGGACCGAACAGGCTGGAAAGGTAGGCCTGTGCAAAACTCATGGAGTTCAACAAGGCCAAGTCCAAGGTCCTGCACATAGGCCAGGGCAATCCCATGCACAGATACAGGCTGGGTGGAGAATGGATTGAGAGCAGCCCTGAAGAGAAGAATTTGGGGGTGTCAGTGGGTTAGAAGCTGTACATGAGCAGACAATGTGCGCTCACAGCCCAGAAGGCCAACCATATCCTGGGCTGCACCAAAAGCAGCGTGGCCAGCATGTCAAGGGAGGCGATTCTGCTCCTCTACTCTGCTCTTGCGAAACCACACGTGGAATATTGCGTCCAGCTCTGGAGACTTCAACATAAGAAGGACACGGACCTGTTGGGAGCGGGTCCAGAGGAGGGCCATGAATGTGATCAGAGGGCTGGAGCACCTCTCCTCTGAAGACAGGCTGAGAGTGTTGGGGTTGTTCAGCTTGGAGAAGAGAAGAGCCCGGGGAGACGTTATATCGGCCTTCCAGCATCTGAAGGGCACCTACAAGAAAGCTGGAGAGGGACTTTTTACAAGGACATGTAGTGATGGGAGGAGGGGTAATGGCTTCAAACTGGGAGAGGGTAGATTTAGATTAGATATTGGGAAGAAATTGCTCACTCGGAGGGTGGTGAGGCACTGGAACAAGTTGCCCAGGGAAGCTGTGGAGGCCCCATCCCTGGAAGTGTTCAAGGCCAGGCTGGATGGGGCTTTGAGCAAGCTGGTGCAGTGGAGGGTATCCCTGCCCGTGGCAGGGGGGTTGGAACTAGATGATCTTTAAGCTCCCTTGTGACCTAAACCATTCCACGATTCTATGATGACTCAGCCCACGTTCTATCGGTATGATTAATGACTGAGGCAAAAAAACCCTATGTTAAACAAATAGCACCAAAGACTAACCATTCAGGTTTTAGTATCTTTTTTTAGGTTTCTAACCATCAGTTATACCAGAAACAGAACTATTTTTACTAGTCCTGAATAAAACATGCTGTATTAAAAACTCTGAGGCAAATAATCTTTTCTTTCTTTTCTCTTTTCTGAACATGTTATTCTGCTTACAAGTCATTAATAGGAAAATAGCTAAAGTAAATGAGATGATTTTTTTTTCTTTTTTTTCTTCTTTTAAACTATGAAGATCAGAACAGAAAAGATTTAATCCCACTGATGAGGTATCAGAGCAGATACACGGCAAGCAAGAAAGCAATAAATTAAAAAATAAACAAAATGACAGGAAATAAATTCATTAAATTCTGATATGCCTGAAAAGCTATTGATGTTATTCCCCTAGAGAACTATATCAAAGCTCCTTACAGACAGAATCCTCAACAGCTGAGCTGTGAAACTGAATTGCACTAACTGTACAACTATTCTGTTGTATCGCAGTCTTACTGCACTGGATGATCATTTCAAAGATGTACTTTGACAATTTCAAGGGTGTCCTGGATGATTACATCAGGTAGCAGTATGCTTTTTAACATTCCAGACTTCCTGATGTCAAATGAGTGCACACTAATCTTATTCTTCATGTTATGAACAGAAATTAGCTTTAATCAATTGTCAAGGAACATTTAAAGAGAATAATACTGAAAATACTCAAAACAAAACAATCTTCAGTTGGTCATTTGAGCTGCAAAAAGCCAGACAGATCTCTCTTATAAGTATAAAAAAACAAAATGGAATTCCTCACTGGCTATCTTCTCCAAAAATAACTGAGGAATTCCACTCTGCTGTTAACAAGTAGTGGGAAACCAACGTCAAGATTGTAAAATAAAGACAACTCATATATACTTATTTGAACATTAGGTTAGAAAACTTTATAGTATTTCTTCTATCATTTTTCATTGGGGCTATATAGCAAAGCCTAATGTTAATGTAATAACATAAATACCTCCCAACATTTTATCTTTCCCTGCAGTGTTCATAATAAATTAAATTAGACATTCCACAGCTTTGGATTATAAGCACAGTGAAAAGAAGTTGTATGTATTTGAAAACAAAAAAAAAAAAGTTCCTACGATGTATTCATAGTGGTTTGCTTAATTTTTTGGGGAAACGACATTTTGTTGCAGAAATTTTTGACATCATCTTTTTTAGAATGTAACAAGAATGTTGGTCAAGGATGTTAGAGATCAGAAGTTCAGAGCAAGGGTGAGAGCCTTAGAGATCATACTTATCAAGGAAGTTCATTATTTGCTTAGCTATGGAATCATTTTGGCTTTTCCCTAGCCACCACCTGTGCAAAATATCATGATCTCTTCAGCACTAAATAGTTCTCTGTGTGATATTTCAGTTTCACAAAATACCATATTTAATAAGAAAATAATCTGTTGCTGAGCATGAAGAGATGAGATTAAAGGTAGGTTTTTATAACTGGTGGCATTAAAAGAAAATATTTCTCTGATGAAATACGAACCTCATATCTCATTCCAATCTGCAGTGAGATTTTCCTAGACTGTGCTTCAGATTCTTTCAGGTGTTCCTGTTGGGGAATAGAAGCTTTGTATGGGATCACCCGGCTAAACAGGTTTCAGAACACAAAGGCGAAATGCAGGAAGTTGCAACTCGACTCAGCTTTGTCTCACCTTGACAGATCCTTATCTATGCAGAAATGACTCAGGCGGGAGGAGGGGGAGCTGCGTAAAGGGTTCAGCCTGGGTTTGCCTGAACACTACATCATAATAAGAACTGAAACCTGAAACCCGAATGGAGCCTTGAATAATCCCTTAACAAACAAAACGCCCTGGGTCCCATTCCACCACTATTCAGTAACTTTGTGTACTCCATATCACAAAATTAGCAATACAGAATCAAGGGCCATCACACCACCAGAGATAATCATTTCAGATAACATAATCCACTCAAGCACAATCCTGCCCGCCCATCAAATCAGGAAATAAAACCCGTAAGGTTTGGGTAGAAAAATGGAGAGTCTTTTTCCAACAATACAACTAGCCCGTAGGAGATTCTTCCCCTCTTCTCCAGGACACTGTACAAAATAATTTTCCAGGGTTTAGGAGGCCTTACCTGAGAGAGATGGTAAGTGATTAAGAAACATACATACACTATTTGGCATGGTTTAAGATCGTGATTATTGCACTCTTTAAGGTATTAATATCTAGAGCCCTTGTAGTTTCTGTTAATACTTTTCAGAAATCAGTTGTAGGTTATAAAAGTGCATCTTGTGAATTGTTTTTTAAATTGCAATAGCGCATTCTTCTGTTGTATTCATAAAACCTGAAGTAGTGGCATATTGGACCTGTGAGTGAAGTCCAAAAAATTGTTAATTTGAACCTCACAGTAAAGTCTCTTTCTCTCTGTCACAAAGCTGTCGCTGTGAAAAATTAAGCAACGTACAATGCTTCTTTTTTCTTTCTTTAAGTAAAATCTATATGCTTTTACTAAACATATTAACACCAGCATTAGTCTACCATGTTTCTGACGCACAAGAACATCTGAACCAGCCAACTCTTCAGATTACATACAAAATTAGAGAATTTTCTTGGAAAAACTTATTGGAAAAAGAGAGAATTTTCTATCCAAGACTAGCCAAACAGTTTTCACAGACCTTAAAGAGGATTATTTACACTTCTAACAGGAACCACAACCTAAGAGCCACTGTATAAGAGCAATGGTGCAATTAGATATAGAGTCCCTGTTACAGCAACAAAGAAATCCACCACAGTTGTAGCCACCTGCTCTGTCACCTGAAAGTGAAAGAACTTGTTAAAGAATAGATAAAGCAACAGCAAAGACGTTTAAATCCTTACATGTGATATGATGACACAAAACTGGGAGGAGTGGCTGACACGCCAGAAGGCTGTGCTGCCTTACAGCGTGACCTCGCCAGGCTGGAGAGTTGGGCAGAAAGAAACCTTATGAAGTTCAACAAGGGTAAGTGTAGGGTACTGCACCTGGGGAGGAATAACCCCATGCACCAGTACAGGTTGGGGGCTGACCTCCTGGAGAGCAGCTCTGTGGAGAGGGACCTGGGAGTCCTGGTGGACAACAGGATGACCATGAGCCAGCAATGTGCCCTGGCGGCCAAGAAGGCGAATGGCATCCTGGGGTGCACCAAGAAGACCGTGGCCAGCAGGTCGAGGGAGGTCATCCTCCCCCTCTACTCTGCCCTGGTGAGGCCGCATCTGGAGTACTGCATCCAGTTCTGGGCTCCCCAGTTCAAGAAGGACAGAGAACTGCTGGAGAGGGTCCAGCAAAGGGCAACGAAGATGATTAGGGGACTGGAGCACCTTTCTTATGAGGAAAGGCTGAGGGACTTGGGACTCTTTAGTCTAGAGAAAAGAAGATTGAGGGGGGATCTTATTAATACTTACAAATACTTAATGGGAGGATGCCAGGGGGATGGGAGCAGTCTTTTTTCAGTGGCTCCCAGTGATAGGACGAGGGGTAATGGGCATAAACTTGAACATAGGAAGTTCCATCTTAACATGAGAAGGAACTTCTTTACTTTGAGGGTAGTGGAGCACTGGAACAGGCTGCCCAGAGAGGTGGTGGAGTCTCCCACTCTGGAGACATTCAAAACCCGCCTGGATGCTGTCCTGTGCAACATGCTGTAGGTGACCCTGCTCTGGCAGGGGGGTTGGACTAGATGATCTCCAGGGTCCCTTCCAACCCTAACCATTCTGTGATTCTGTGATTCTGTGAAGCTTATTGAAAGTCATACTAGAAGCACAGGCAATTGTATATTGCTTATTAAATATTAAATATTATTGCTTCAAATTAACAAAAGAAAGACAGCATGGAAACCATGAGGCAAGAGAGACTGCTAGAGAGAAACTGCGCTTTGAAAAGCTAATGACTTGTTGAAATGAAGAAATAGATATTTTTGTAAAGTCTAGCAGATTAAAAGTAAAAAACGTAATAATAAACCCCAAAGAACAGTCCAGGAAAAAACAGCAAAAAGAATCAAAATAAATACTAAATATTTTTTTTCAAACAGATGAGGTATAGGAAGTTTGCAAGGAAATCTGTAAAATCAGAAGAAAATTTGGGTATAAAACAATCTTTCAAATAAGTCAAATCCACCACAGAGAAGCCAAATGCATTTTTTAGGTCAGTGTTCACTGTGGAAAAATCGGGGAGGTTCTTCCACTGGAACTCTTTTTTATTGGAGACTCAGCAGAGGTTGTGCCTGAAGTTGAAGTGGCTGTAAAAGGGGTTATGGACCAGACTGACAAAATGAACAGTAACAAATTGGTAGGACTACATGGCATTCACTCAAGTGTTCCAAGATAACTCAAGGATGAAATAGCTAAATTACTAATGGTAGTGTGTAACTTCTCTCTTCAAATATGCTATTGTACCTGGTGACTAGAAAGTGATAAATGTAGAAGAGAAGATCTAGAAAATTTGCGTGGTGGGTTGTCCTTGGCTGGCTGCCAGGTGCCCAACAAACCACTCTATCATTCCTCCTTCTCAACAGAACAGTGGGAGAAAAATGCAATTAAAAGCTCATGGGTTGAGTTAAGTACAGGGACATCACTCAGCAGTTACCATTATGAACAAAGCAAATTCAGCTTGGGGAAATTAATTATATTTATTGCCAGTTAAACAGAGTAGGATAATGAGAAATAAGAAAAAATGCAGAAAAGACCTTGCCCCCACCCACTCCCTTCTTCCCAGGCCCAACTTTACTTCTAACTTCTCTTGCTCATCCTCCTGAGCAGCGCAGGGGGATGAAGAATTTGGTTGTGGTCAGTTCATAACTTTTCACCTCAGCTGCTTCTTCCTTCTCACGCTCTTCTCCTTCTCTAGCATGGGGTCCCTCCCACAGGAGACAGTCCTTCATGAACTTCCCCAATATGGGTCCTTCCCATGGGCTTCCTTTCTTCAAGAATTGCTCCATCATGGGTCATTTCCATGGGGTGTGGTCATTCAGGAACTGACTGCTTCAGCATGGATCCCCCACAGGGTCACAGTTCCTGCCAGAAAACGTATTTCTGTGTAGGCTTCTCTCCCCAGGCCACAATTCCTACTTGGTGTCTGCTCTAGCGTGGATGTTCCATGGGCTGCAGTTTCCTTCAGGTCACCTCCACCTGCTGCAGTATGGGGTCCTCCATGGGCAGCAGTGTGGATATCTGCACTACCATGGTCCTCCATGGTTACAGCAACTTATGTCAACATTGGTCTTTATCATGGGCTACAGGGAGCTCTCTGCTCTGGTGCCTGGAGTACCTCCTTCCCCCTGCTGCTTCTCCCTACTTCTTCACTGACCTTGATGCCTGCAGAATTTTTTCTTACACATATTCTGACTCTTCTCTGTCCTAGTTGCTGCACAGCATTTTTTAGCCTTTCTTAAACAGGTTATCACAGGTGCACCACCAACACCACTGATGGACTCAGCTTTGGCCAGAGGTGGGTCCATCTTGGAGCTGCCTGGAACTGGCTCTGTCCTACATGGGGGCAGCTTCTGGTGCCTTCTCACAGGCCCCCACTGCCAGCACCTGGAGACGAACACTCACTACACCTGAATCTACAATTGAATAAATAATTGGAAAGAGGAGGTAAAAGTACAGAGCCTTCTTTTGCAGAGAAGTGAGTTTAGCATAGATTTGTCTTGGTAACAGTTTTTTTACACTCATTCGTAACTAAGTTGAGAAAAGGGATCAACAGTCAAGTGACAAAGTCTTCGACAGTATGAATTTATTCAGTGCAATGAGGACAGGGTTCACAGAATCACAGAATTTTCAGAGTTGGAAGGGACCTCTAGAGATCATCTAGTCCAACTCCCCTGCTAAAGCAGGATTGCCTAGAGCACATTACTCAGGACTGCATCCAGGCAGGTCTTGAAAATCTTGCCTGATGTCCATTAAAAATGTAGCTGTGTTCTTGAAACCTGTTGTCCAGGCTTTTCCTTCAGAGAAATGGTGTCTTGCTAAATGCAAGCTGCACAGATTCACAGTCACTCTGGCAGAGAGGTGTGTTGTGATCTCCAGCCTCCACAGTACAAAATAGTTTTAGTGTCTAACCTGTACCGAACAGCAAAGTCTGGTGCACTAGCGAGACAATAGCACTATATTTACAGGCTATGTTGGCCAGGATGGGGAGGTCTAAGTGTTTCTACAGTGTGGCGTCTGCTGTAACTTTTGTGTGTTTGGATCTGGTGTTCTGGTAACACAGGAGACCCCGTGGTGTTAGAACCTGGGAACAGGTACTGTTTCTGGGTTGTATAATTCCATTGGCCTTTTTGGCAGCAAGGGCACATTGCTGGCTCATTGACAATTTACTATCTACCAGGACCCCCAAATCCTTCTCCTCAGAGCTACTTCCCAGCAGGTCCACCCTTAACCTATGCTGATGCCTGGCATTCTTCTTCCCCAGGTGCAGGACCCTGCACTTGCTTACGTTCAACCTCATTATGTTCCTCTCTGCCCAGCTCTCCAGCCTGTCCAGGTCACCCTGGATGGCAGCGCGGCCCTCTGGAGAGTCGACTATGAAAATGTGAGGAAGTCCATAAGAATGTGAATGACTGTGTAATAAAATGGTAGATGAAATGTAATGTTGATAAATGTAAAATAATACACATGAGGAAACCAATGAAGGACACTGAACTGACCATATCACCCAGGGGAAGATCTTGGTTTTATGACAGACAGTTCTAATACTCAGTGACTGTGAAAAAAAGAAATCAAGTGTCAGAAACTAATAAAGTATCAGCAAATGAAACAAGAAATGTCATTATGCCATCGTGTAAGTTCATGTTTCTCTTACATTTTGAATACTTTATACAACTCTAGTCCCTGCACTTCAAAAGGATATAGTAGAATTGGGAAAAGTTCAAGAAAGAGTAAAGCATCTGATAAAAAATATATAACCATTTCCATACATGTAATGATTTAACATGGTGGAACTGAACAGGAAACCTAAATGGAAGAAGTGAGGTGGTGGGATACAATAAACTTCCACAAAATCATGAATGTCATAAAGAGTTTCAGTCATTCACATTCTTTTTCTATCTACTATCAAATAAAGCTAATGGGAGGCAGGTTCAGAATTGAAGGTATCTTCCCCCCTCCCATGAAACAAGTAGGTTTTTTTAATGAAACTCTTTGTCAAAGACTGCCGTGGATTGTAAAAAATTAAATAGGTCCAAGGGCTGATCAGACAGTTATGTGAAAGAAAATTTATTAAGCATTACTAGATAGGCAGAACACATCTGGTTGAAGATATTTCCTGAAATGGAAAACAAAAAAAAATTTAGAGGCAGAAAAGTAATTCAGGAAATTTCATATATGTTTGCTCCATTCTTCTTTCTGTAGCGTCCACTTATTCCCACTGCTAGGGAAAAGATACTGGCTGTGTACTTTTGGGCCGATTTAACACCATCAGCTTCATATTTGGTTAATTAATTTCTTAACCAGTGTCAGATGTGCCTAGATTTAGTCAATATTCCATTCTTGCAGTTAGATCAGTGAAGTGCATAAATTCTACATGATTCTTCCTGAGGGGAAGAGGAAGGAGAGGTGCTGATCTCTTCTCTCTGGTATCCAGTGACAGGACGTATGGGAATGGTTCAAAGCTGCATCAGGAGACGTTCAGATGTGACAATGGGAAACATTCTTTATTGAAAGGGTAGATAAATGCTGGAAGAGGCTTGCTAGAGAGGTAGTCCATACCCCAAGCGATACCCCAAGCGTGTCAGTGTTTAAGAGGCATTTGAACTACGCACTTAATACTGTGCTTTAACTTTTGGTCAGCCCTAAAGTGGTTAAGCAGTTGGGCTGGATGATCCTTGTAGATCCTTTCCAAATAAACTATTCTATTCTATTTCATTCCGAATTTAATTGAAGGATCCTCAATTAGAAACACTGTAAAATACTTATAATCTCTTCAACTGTCACATATGTAAAAAACCCCTGTGCATAATGTGGAAAACATTTTAATGTCTTTTTGAAAATCAGTGACACTAATTAATTTCACATCCATCAAGCCCTCACATAATTTTGTGGTCTTGCAAAGGATAATGAAGCACAACACTGTGACAGTTGAAAAGTGAGTGCACTCCCACTAACTTCTTTCTCTTGATAAAAAAATAAAATATTTAGACTGTAGCAGCTGTATCCCAGTTTAATTTAAATGGTCCTAACAGTTAAGAAAATAAAGCAATTAATGAAATTCACCAAAACAAACCTACTTTCTGTAGTTCCTGGTAATATATGTAACAGAGACCAGCTTTCCTAGAGTTGTTCTCTCTGTTTTGGAGCTTTTTGAACAGTTTGGAAGAATGGCTGAAGAATAATCTCAGTTTGTGACAGCAATGAAAACATGGTAGGTGAAGCTGAGCGCAATTAGACAGTTTCTAATAGTAGTTAGATTAGGATATACCTAGACTAGCTGTCTTGATTTTTTCACTAAAGCATTGTACACCAAAATCTGTCTCAGTAGGTTGATTTTTACTAAAAAAGATAGACAAACAAGTGATAAAAATATCTTGCTTTCAGCTCTTTTCTCCCTAAAGTTAGTGTAAATATCTTCTGCCTATTCCAAAATATTACAGTCTTTTCCTTGGTATTTGAGTCAGACATAATACTGAGGTACCCAAAAGACCAACATATCCACTGTAGTTCAGCTGCCATAGTGTTTTTCACTCTGTGGGAAGTAAGATTACTCTATCAGCAGGTGGTTTTCTGCTACATCCATTGAAAAGCTGATGTTCTTGAGGAATCTTTTATAAGATTATATCAGTGGCAGTGACTACAGAAGAATCAATGGAGGCAAGTGTCAGCAGAGCTAGCAGCATTATAGAGTTACAAACAGAAGAACCTGGGTCATACTGAAAGGATTGTGAATCTCAAGGAATGCTGATGGAGTTGAAGGTTTTAGTTAAATAACTGTTATCTATGTTTCACAGTTCCTCTTGATTTTTCCTTTTCTTTTGTTATTCTGTGAATTTGCCTAGTATTAAATTATAGGCAAGTTGTACACAGCAAGGTGACCTACTTGGCCATCTTTTGATTTGCATTCTATAGATCATATGAAGGGAATATTGTGTTCTATTTTCTAGTCTTATACTTTTGCCCCCAGTGATTCCTATGATGACAAGTCCCATGACCTCTAATCAGCCTCACACATATTGCCTGATATTGCCTCAGGTCCTGTTGCAATAGTACAAGGGGTAATGGTTTTAAAGTGAAAGAGGGTAGATTTAGACTAGATCTAAGGAAGAAATTGTTTACAGTGAGGGTGGTGAAACATTGGAACAGGTTGCCCAGAGAGGTGATAGATGCACCATCCCTGGAAACATTCAAGCTCAGGTTGGAGTGGGCTATGAGAAACCTGATCTAGCTGAAGATGTCCCTGCTCATTGCAGGCGGTGTCGCACTAGTTGACCTTTAAAGGTCCCTTCTGAACCAAACTATTTGATGATTCTATATTCCTTACCTTAATCTAGGTATTCTTTTCAGAACAGAAAGTTGTTCCTTGATTCTCTATTAAAAGTAGACCCAAGCAGATGGACAAAGTATCCTAAATAAAAAAAGTAATTTATATTTTACCAGGTGTATCTTGCTCTGGTTAGATGGAGATTACTGACAGAGTTAGAGAGACTAAGTCAATCACATCACTGTATGCCTGCGACTAGTGTTCAGGATTGCTCAGTTCAGAGTTTCATACACATGGATGTCTAAAAATACTGAAGTTATTGAGTGGAATAGTGTGTTGTGGGTTTTTCTTTTCTAAGTTGTAGACACAGTGACAATGTTAAACAATGTCCATTTTTATTCCTGTAAGAAAAACAAACTAATTCCAGATTTTAACAGCAATTCTAGGTAAATCAATGCTAAATATCCACTAGAAAATGAAGTATATCTTTACTGAATTTGTATTTTTATTATATTTCAGATAGTTTTATTCTTTAAAAATTAAAATATATTGTCTAAGGAAAAACACACATCTTTTTAGCACACAATGGGAAAAGATAATGTTAAAATGAGTTTCTCTCAGTATTAATAGACAAAAATGTTTTCTTGACTTGTGAAGACATAAACTGTGAAGAGTGTTCTGACTTTAAAAGACAAAAATGAGACTAAACATAATGGGCAAAGACCAGTTTTCCCCTGAATTCTATAGAGGCATCAATACAAATACCTTAAAAAAAAAAAAAAAGTTTCAGATAATAACAAAAGAAAATCCTTTCCTAAAGAACATCTTTTTTTGAATGTTAGCTTTTATTTAACTGACTTCATTTTTTTGCCCTCTTTAAGCACAGTCATTTGAAGTAAGTTACCTCTGTTACCACAAAGCCTGGATTTCTCCTAAATTAGAATAACTCTTATTTTCTCACAGTGCTTGACAGAACCTTTGGAAATGTCTTATTCCTGTTAAGCATTAACCATAAAGATTAATGAGGCTAGAAAGTAGAGTAAACAAAGTGACACGTCAAAAAAATCTTACATATAGACTACTGATTTGAACCAGTTCTCTTTTGCTGAGATGGAAATACTCCATGATGATTTTAGTTAGGGTGAAGTTGAATAATATGAATGCATTAATTGGCACTATCAAAAGGAACTTCTCAAAATCACTGGCTCTGGAGCATCTCTGAAGCTCCATCTGTATGGATGAGACTAGGGAGACAGCAAAAAACAGGTACATTTCTGGCTAGGAAAGCTTTTTCTGGTTAGTGAGTTGACCTGTGTGAATGAGTGCCATAATCATCATAAAGAAAGGGACAAACACACAGAATTGGAAAGTGAGATTGCCATTCTTGGGAGCAGTGAACTTCCAGATCTTCTCAACTCTATTGTGGAACATCAACTTTACGATTTGTATTTAATAGAAAAGTAGTTTCTTTCAACAGCCTAAATGACCTTTTAAAACAAAAGAAATAGGAATGTTTACTCTAAGATTTCAACAGTCATGATCTCTAAATAAGCATTGAAAATATTTACAATATATATACGTTATCTCTGAGTCTCTTTTTTATGCATATAGTTGCTCAAATATTCACCAAACTATATCTAATAAAAAAGTGTTATAATAATTTATCAGACATTTGATAAATATTAATTCCAAATTCATGAGATGATAGATAAAATTTCTTTTATGTGATCACCAACAGGGGAAAAAAAATATTTTCATCAGAATTCCATGAATCATTAAGAGATAGTTTGTCTTATTACCATTTGTTATTAATGTCCAGATTCCATTTAATTTCACTTTTAACTGACTGTGGCAATTAGATAATTGATTTCATCTGGCAGGCTTTGGTGGTTTATATTGCTGTGATTTGGTAGTGATCATAGAATCATAGAATGGTTTAGGTTGGAAAGGACCTTGAAGATCATCAAGTTCCAACCCCCTGCCATAGGCAGGGACACCTCCCGCTAGACCAGGTTGCCCAAGGTCGTGTCTAGCCTGGCTTTGAACAGCTCCAGGGATGGGGCCTCAACAACCTCTCTGGGCAACCTGTTCCAGATACAGAATGTTAGTAGCGCATGAGCAAAACTTATGTATATCAGTGAGAGAAATGAGTAATGTCTGCGGCTGATAACATCCTCTGAACACAGACAGGTATGAGGGTTGCAATGCAGAAAAGATATTCAAGCCGTTTGCTTAACAACTAATTTCCCTTTAAAGTAAGATGATTTAAAGAGGACAAAGGATCATACTGTACTTCATACTTTGACAATCAAATCCCAATGTAGTGAAAGCTCATATAAACAGCATATAATACTGTACAGTAATGTGCAGGGATTGCCACCTCAGAGGATATGGGCATTGCAAATACACTTCTGGTATTTTATTTTATCTTTTTCAAAATTATTTTTGTTAAACTTTCTTGAATCTTAGAATCTCACTCAAGTTTCTATTAAGAGAAGTTAATTAGTACACTACACGGCTGATAATTATAAGACATTATTCAAAGCTCATTATACACAGAAACCTGAAAGAAACAGCTCTTCCTTTCTTCATATCTGAAAAAAGACTGCTAGCTTATATTTGTTTGTTTACAAACTCATTTATATTTTAGAAAATATGTTTCTTCTGCCACTTTAGCTAAATTTGTATGCCATGATCTAACTACAGAGTATTACAAAACCTGGACCCAAATATGAAACATCATCGAGCTTTATATATGTATCCTTGATTGTTTATTTATTGCCAGAAATTCTTTATGAATTTCCAAAGGTATGTAATGAGACCAATTGCTTCTTTCAAGGTAAATCACAAGGGACTGCTGCAACACAATGTTTTCCAGCTTATCGTGACACTAACGTAAATCTGAAGTCAGAAAATGGTGGCCACTTGCTACTCTTGTGGTTCTAAGCTGTTTTACCTGGGTGAGAGTTGAGGTCTAGGTTAGTGAGATATTAGATATCCTAAACAGCTACCTTCACCATGTTCTTTTATTTTTCTTAGTATATATACCAAATTAAAACAAATAGGTAAATCAGGTAGCTTTTGAAACATGTAAAAAATGAAGAGTCAGTCCTTCTTAAACAAACAGAACTTAACTTCCTAGATATTTTAATTTTTTCTGCTATTTTTGAAAGATTTGCTAGTAATATTGTCATAAGTAAACCAATACCATACTACTTGCAGTTTTGGATTTTTAATTCTTTTACCATACATTCACAATATTCACAACTTGATACAGTTCTACAGTTTGTTAAGGACCTGGAAGTGTGATGTCTCTCTTCCTCTCTTCTTTTAAAGAATCAAACTTGTTCTCAAAAAGCAGCTGGTGAATTATCAATAATTTTCATGTCCTCAAAAGTGATTGAATCGACATAATCACATGCTACAAAAGAACAGGTGTTGGAAACAGGGCTTCAGACATCTAAGAAAAAGATCAAACCAGGCTGTATAAACTCAGTTAAAATAAGTAACCTTTTTGGCATTTCATCGGTATCAAAATACTGGGGCATTCTGAAAATCATTTTATTCAAAGCATGAAGAATGGGTTACCCTCAATTAAGCTCTTTATAAATCTCCCTGAAGCATACAATGTTCACGGAAGACTTGTGGTTTTATCCCGATTATCCACAGTCTTGAGGAACAGCACTGAGAGCAAATTTGAGGTATGCGATTTATGAAGGTAGTTTTTGAGTCATTTACTGTATGTCTATGTCTTTGTTTATTTTAAAACAAACTTAGTATTACTATTACTTTTTAAATAATTTTACAAGGGTATGCAAAGCTATCTTTGGAGCTTCTTATTTCATCTTATTTTTTAACACTGAGGTTACAAGATAACAACACTCGGTTTCTCCTCTCCCTTAAGAGCAAAGTTCAGTCAGTGTTTCTCTACAAATCACACTTCACTGATCTGAGCAGCAGCTGTTGGAGTATGAGATTTGTAGCAAACGTTATCACACCAGTACAGACAATGACTGTTAAACTGACCTTTTTGTCAACAGCATTAAGATTTTTACATAATACACTTACAAAACACCTAAGACTTAGAGAAAACTGTGAACGCAAAATGTGTTTATCTTACTCTACAAGCAAAGCTGTATCTTTATAAACTTTCTCACTTCAGGCAGTGCGACAAATAAGACACATAAACAGACGCTATACACGTGCTGTCTGGGATAAACTTTAAACCATTGCTGTGCTTATGATGATAGTTATCCCAGATGCACCAGCAAAAGACTTTTTCAACTACCCTGATCAGTTCTCAATTCCTAGGCAAGTCAGGTCAAAAATACATTTCTTTTTTTGCTTAATCTGTGCCTTCATTCTAGTGTGTGTAACCAACTGATATGTGACAGGTATTATACGCTATTTCTGATTGGACAAGGTGGATATATATATATATCATAAACATATTTAATTCTACTCCTTCAACTGCTTCCAGCGTAAATTTGTGTAAACACTGACTTCTGTTGTAATTTCTGCGACCCAACAATCAAGTTCTTGATTTATTTTATTTCTTTCTGTATGTACCTTCTCATTTAAATTCTGTAGCTTCTTATTCTGTCCTAAATCCAGGTTCAAATGGGTATGATTGATGCATATTCACCACAAAACTATTCCAACCTCCCATAAAGTACATCAGTGTAAAAACCTAGCTTTTCTCTGAAACCTGTTTATGTTCTACTGAAAGACCCGTGTAATTCTTATAGGTTGCAACATATTTGGGAGTAGGCTGAGGTTCATAAGGTTATTTTATTCTTTAGAGCCTATTATATTGTAGATTTTTTTCAAAAAGCAGAATTTGCTTGCAATTTTGGCTTATTTATTGGGCTTTGTTACACCCTAGATGTTTGGCCCTGATAGCTTTTATTTGTTGAGGCTATTCTGTATGAAGTATGAGACTTCCAAGAAAACTGAAGATGTAAGGCTTTCTATCTTCTTTAAGAGAAACTATAATATTGATATTTATAAAAAACCAACCAAACAGACAACAAAAAAAAAAAACCCAAACAAACAACCTATAACTATTTTAAATAAGAAGTAAAAAAAGGTGGGTTTTTTTCTTGTGAAAAGTACTTTCTTTGTTTTGTTTTGCATTTGCAGTATTATATTACAAGCCCATTTTTTTTCCTATTAGTTTTCTAATGTCCTATTAGTCAATTTGAGGTATTTATCTAAACCATCAACAAGGAAGTACATATGACTTTCTGAACAAATCCCTGAGGCAGTGTTGTACATAATGTAGAAAAGCACAGTTGTTGTCCCCTGACTTTTCCCTGGGGGTGGCCAGCTCCTGTGACTTATAGATTTCCTTCTTGAAGCAGGTCCAGCCTTCCGGGACTCCTTTGCCCTTCAGGACTGCCTCCCAAGGGACTCTGTCAGCCAGGCTCCTAAGCAGGCCAAAGTCTGCCCTCTGGAAGTCCAAGGTGACAGTTCTACTACCCCCCTCCTTACATTTCCAAGAATCAAAAACTCTTATCATTTCGTAATCACTATGCCCAAGACAGTCTCCAACCTTCACATTACTCACAAGTCCTTCTCTGTTCGCCAACAGGGTGCCTTCCTAGTTGGGTCACTCACCAGCTGTGTCAGGAAATTCTCTTCCACACACTCCAGGAACCTCCTAGACTCTTTCCTCTCTGCTGTATTGTATTTCCAGCAGACACAGGGTAAGTAGAAGTCTCCCTTAAGAACAAGCGGTAGTGATTGTGAGACCTCTTCCAGCTGCTTATAGAATATTTCATCTGCATCTTGATCCTGGTTGGGTGGTCTAGAGCAGACTCACACTATGATGTCTGCCTTGTTGGCTTTTCCCCTGATTCTTACTCAACCATATCATCATCATCATTAAGTTCAAGACAATCAAAACACTCCCTAACATACAGGGCCACTCCACCGTTTCTCCTTCCTGGCCTATCCCTTCTGAAGAGTTTATAGCCATCCAATGCAGCACTACAGTTATGTGTATCATCCCACCATGTTTCTGTGATGGGGACTATATCATAGCTTTCCTGCTGCACAATGTCTTCCAGCTCCTCCTCCTTGTTGCCTATGTGCATTGGTGTAGATGCACTTCAGTTAGCATATGGATCCTGTCACCTTTTTGCTGGGAGAAGCCCTAGTTCCTACCTGACTATTCCCAGGTGCTTCCGTGATTTCCAGCCCTTCAATATCCCTCATGTCCTTGCTGTCACATAGTACTCCATGCCCCACCACCACTGGGATGGCAGACCAAAAGACCTTGCTAGCATGCTGTCCCACAAACATTGATGAGCCTCCCCTAGGCTTGTCTCTACTGAGCCTGGTTTTATCCCTTTCATCTAGTTTAAAGCCCTTTTGATAAGCCCTGCCAACTCCTGTGCAATAATCTTTTTCCCCCTTTGAGACAGGTGAACCCATCTCTTTCCTGAAAGGCCTGGTGTCATGTACACTGACCCGTGATCAAAAACTGGAAGTCCTGACAGTGACACCAGGCTTAGAGCCAGGTATTGATCTGTTGGGTCCTCCTGTTTCTTCCCTCATCATTCCCTGCAACTGGAAGGACAGAGGAGAACACTACTTTCCAAGACTCCAGCAGTTTATGATGCAGTGTACATGCCTCAGTTAGAGTTGATGACTTGGCTTGCTAGAATTCTTTGATGGATTTTGTTCTATCAATATGTTCAGTTGTTTCTGAACTTATAGATACTTTAAACATTTGTCTTTTGACACATTATTATTATTTTCTCATAAGTTGTATGAAGAAGAAATACTTCCTTTATATCTTCTCTGCCCTCAAAGTATTGTTCTGTCTTGAGACCTCATATAAACTTGCCCCAGTGTATGGTTAAAATGCATTGAGTCAGAGTTGTTAGAAGAACTGGGAGTCCATTGAAGGGATTAGTTCAAGACAAATAAAATAAATAAAAAAGGCCCATAGAAATTATGGCTGTATATTGAATATTTAATATGTTAACAATTCCTTAAATTTCAAGGATGGGTAAATGCTGAACAAGAGACCCATATGATAAGACAGTCTAAATAAATTTAAATTTCTCAACTTTACTTAACTAGTATTATTCAGGATAATATCAGTATACCCGAAATTATTCCAAAACATACTGTGAATCTGAATGAATTCCTTTCACAGGAGGATGAAGCCAAGCTACTTTGGCTATATAGAGTCAGAGTGGAGCTAGCTCAGTTATCCATACAGAAATCACAGTGAAAATCATCCATATTATTAAACACTGGAATTATCCCAGTTGTAGTCATCCACTTTTTTAAAAAAACAAAAAAACCCAAGCCAACCAGAAACACACACACGCACACACACACACACAAACCCAACCAAAAAACAAAACCAAACACAGAAATGAACAACAAAAAAATCAAAACAGGAAGGGGGGGGCTCCTGTTACAGTAACTAGTGTATGAGAGAAGCTGAGCTTTCCTCTACTTGTAACAGAAAGAGATAGGGGAATAGTTTCTCCATCTCCATTTGTATCTCGTTCCACATATCCCAGCTCATCCCACCCTACATTGCCTATCCTCTACTCTCTGTGTATATTTGTTTTTATATTTTTCATATGAAGACAATTCTGACTTTTTTTCAAAAGCTTTGTTTCTAATGCCTGGAAACACATCACTTCCAAGAATAACTTATAAATTACAAATATTAAGTGTTTGGCTGCATAATAACATCTCCAAAATACTACTTTGTGGGAGGTAATTTTGTAAGACTGATCTCAGTGATTTGGTGCAGTTGTCTGTATGAAGGAATTCTGAAGATATGAAAAACCAGCAGGACCTGGCAAGAATTTCAGTCACCTTTATAATTTCTTTTTCTGTTCATTCCTTATTGATGCATGAAGAATAACAGTCCTAAGTAAAAAGGGACATGAGCTATTGCCTCCAAAGAAAACCCTTCTTAAATTCATCCAGTTCTGCCTAGTACACTGTTTGTGCCAGTTTTTATAACGGCCTAAGGGAACTCTTCAGTATTTGCTTCAGCCAACTGAGCCATATTTTGCTTTAATATTTATATTATTTATTTTTCTCCAACAGTACACAGTGTGTCATACTTCAAAGATAGCCAGCACAGAGAAACAGTGTCCTGAAGATGAAAGCTAGGATAAAAGTAGTCCAAAATCCCTTCTTTCCATAAATATACACAGTATACTATTTCCAATATAATATACAGTCTTAATTATTTTCTTCTTTATCCCTCAGTTCATCCCAGATACCATCCTTAATATCCAGCCTCTGTGGTAGCTGGTCTCCTAATGGTGGAACTGTAGTGAGCAGACATAAAGAAAGTGGTTTCCCTGGAAACAGAAACTATGATATAGTATGTAAAAGATTTTAAAACATTTCTGTTCCCACTTACTTGCATCCAGCAGTTTTCATATCTTTACAGAAAAATGGAAGAGCTGACACTTTTTTCTGATTAATAGTAGCACTCTTAAAAATGTTAAGATACAGTTATTCCTTCTCCCCACCCCACCCCACAAACTGTTTAGCACTTCTATTGTTACATAAAGCATAATTTAGTTTATATCAACACACTTTACAAATATACAAAAGATGTGTTAACACATGATGGAAGTACACATTTTCTTAATTTTCAATAAGACTGGTGCTATACACCAAAGTGTCTACTTAGACTTGAACAATATAACTGCACTAAGAGGAGCTTCTAGAGATTACAATTTACACCCTCCATTGGTATTAACTTGCTCACTCTTCAATTCCAGCTAAATACAAACACATCTGTTCAGGCTTTGTAGAAATTTGATGAAGGAAATTCAGAAATACATAGTGCTTCACCATGAACTCACTGCCCAGGAATCAGCAATTGTCGTGCACGTATGAAACAGAGGCTTTCCCTCTTTTCTCTCTATAGTTGCCTGATAGTCTTCCTGAGACAGAAAGATTGCATTTCTGGAAGATTCTTTAAACAATTGCTAGCTTAGTATGTGTATTTATAAACTGAAAATCAGGCTTACTAATTGTAACAAAGTGCTTATTGAATTTGCATATTGATGTATTATAGCATAAACACAGAACAATGTTCCATCTTTCCAATTAACCCATAACACCCATTTGAAAACAAAGATCAAGGTCAGAAAAGGGCATCTGACCATATTCATGTCCAGGTAGATCCTTTAAATCCTTTTTGTCAAAATAGTTTTCTAGTCAGACTTCCAAACTATTCACTGGCACCTACCAATGGGGAGACACTGCTTTGCCAAACACTATTTCAGTGTGTATGTAAATAATGTCATTTAAATAGGCATACCTAGGCACAAATTATTTTTTTGCCTTTGTATGTGCTGCCATTGCATGCATCATTAGTTATGCAAAAAAGTAGGTGAATAAATAATAATATTCTGCCTCACATATGCTGACGCTATGTTTTGAAAAATTGGTCTTTGATGTTTAGGTTAAATTAATATATTTTTTCTTTAGCGGTGTCTTTTATCTTCTTCAATTAAAATCTGTATTTTCGCATCAGTGACTTTTCATTGACTGGGAGGAGCTAAAGACTGCTTTTTTTCTCATTTTTTTTCTAACAAAACCCAATTTACATTTCTCTTGGCTCATGTTACTTTGAATTCATCAAAGATAAAGAGGAACTCCCAATTTAGCAGTACAGACAAGCTTCTAAAGCACTGTCATCCTAGAGAAAGTCTTTAATATATGAATTGTCATTACTGTACACAATCTTTTCTTCATTTGATTACCCTAAAGCACTTCCCAGGAAGTTATTCATTATTATATGCAAAGTATAAGGTGATTAGTAGTATTTTCTAAGTATAAATATGAGGAATTTCAGGTCAGAGAAACTAAGTAACACCAGTAACAGAATTCAGCATTGGAGCTGAGTATCATATGAGCAACAACAAAAGATCTGCTTGTCCAGTCACCCACCGAAGCCCACATTTTTATGTCCATTAATCCCCTTTTCTAGTTTTGGTTTTTGTGTTTTATGGTGTTTTTTGTTTTTTTTTTTTTTTTTTTTTAATAACCAAGACCTGTATAATCTCTCACACATCAGAGTTCTGACTGATCTTTCTCCAAACTATTAACACGGGCAAGGCAAATTGGCAGTGACATGTATTTGTCTTTCTTCCCAATGTTTGTAAACTCCAAATAGAATCCCTTTTTTTATTAAATGGAATTGTTTTCTCATCTTTTAAAATTCTTTCTTACTTTTTTGAGCAACCCGTTTTATTCACCAGTTTTACTAATAGTACACAGCGTACTTAAGAAACACAGCATGTGTTTCTAAAGAGATAGAGCACAACAATATTTTTCAATGCATTAAATTCAATTTTTTATCTTGTTTTATTTATTTATCTATCTAACTATTTCTTTATTTAGGGTAAAAAAATGAAAGTATTAATAGCTTTCCAAAGGCCGCTTTCTTCAAACAGTATACCAAGTAACTCAAGCATCATAATGGCAAGATGCTGTCTTGTTTCTCATTACTGAAGGAAAAACTGTAGTTAGTTGCACTATATCAATTTTTAATGTTGTTTGCAGAAGCATTAGAACTTCCTTACAGAGGAAATATGGGTAGTCTGCACACTGTATGGACAGTCAGATCACTCCTATAGGTGTGTGATTAATACTTCTTTACCAGTTGCTATCTCTGTCAAGCAGTAGCTCCAGATCATCTAAAATAATTCTGGAAACGAATAACAAGAGCAGAAAATTCAACAACTGTGAGAACATTTCTGGATAGAAAAAGAAGAAATATCTGAAAAAATAAGGATACACTGCTAGAGTACTTCTAAGTGTCAGCTTCCATGCCTGATGTGCTTAGAATTCTGTTGCTGAACTAAATCATCAAAAGTATCTTGTTTTCAAAAGAGTTAGGACTGTTTAAATTTTAGAATGTGCTGCATGTAAGCTAACTGCTAAAGGCAAATTGTTTATCTTTTGATAAAAAAGGTCATATAAATTGTAGATTTTTTTTTCCAAATGCAGAATTGATTGTTTTCATTAAAAAGCATCATCAAATAGCAGAAATCATTTGTTGTCATGATCACATGATTTCTCTGACTTCAGGAAAGAATAGCTTTAGATAAAATACCTAGTGTATTTCTGTTATTTCTTCTCTAGTTATCAGAATGTGTTGTAAGTGCATCTATCCATGCCTTAATGTTAAAATAAGGGACAGAAATAAGGTCATAGATTGGTTTTGGTATGCTTCACCAGAATTCTTGGGATTCCCTTGAAGGATTCTTAAATCATATATTAAAAGTCAATCAGTAACTGATGTGCAGGCTGAGGGTCCCAGATAGTCAAACAGATAACTTATAGTCCATCTCAAAACTAATGAGGAAAACGGGTGTGAAATAAAACCTGAGTGTACTAGTGCTGCCCATTTTAGCCTGATTTTGAAACAGAATCCCTTTTGATAGGAAATGCTTAGTGTTATTAGCTTATATGAATTGAACTGGTTTTAGATGCTTTGAATCTAACGCTTTTTGGGGAATTAGATTTTGAGCTGACATTTGTTTTGTCATAGCAAAGACAAAGGATAAGCAAGCAAAAGGTCACATTCCAGACTCAGGTGAGAAAACCAATTTTTTTTGTGCAATCTACTGTATATTTTTTTGTGCAATATACTATGGTAACTCAAATTTCACTTTGCATTGAAAGTTGGAGTGAGCCTAGACTAAAGTCTCCAGAGAAATCTGATACAGGGAATTTTGTGTTTTTATTTGTTGTTTTTATGTTAAATTGCCAAAATTTAAAGCTAGACATATAATGGACAGACAAGTAATGGTGATGTCTGAACTCAGAAAGACAGCAATAATTAGTGAAGACTACCTTTCCAGTATGAACTGCCAAGTCTCTATGTTGAAGAAAGAAATGAAATTGTAGTAAGACTGTGTATAGAGTTGTCACAAAAACTGTCACCAAAGCTGAGTTGGGGAATCTGTAAAGTGAAGAATCAAAACAAAGAAGGAAGGCTGAGGGGGAATATTTGAGTTCTCGGTACAAAACAAGAAGCAGGGCAAAATAATCTAATGAAAAAAATTGATCTGAAGAAAAGAAGCAGTAGGAATTGAAAAGAGATGGAGGGATGGAAAGGAAACATAAGAGAATTCCAAAAGAACTTATGTTAAACAGAAAGAATTAGAGAAACTAAATTACATTCAACTGTACCAAAAACTGTCTCCCTTGGAGAGAGGCTGGTGTTAGTAAACCACACTAAGGTGGAAAGAATATTAGTAAACTAAAATTAATACCTATTCTTTTTGTCTAATGCTCCCCCTAATATAGAAATTAATATCGTCTCCTCCCTATGGAAGGGAAGTGTTTCTGCTTCAGATTCTTTGACAAATGGTAATAACTAAAAGATTTCATTAGAAAGGACTTTGGTTATAAAGTTAAAATATAAATATTTCAAAAGCCAATCTCCATTTTTGTTATATTCATTCAAAGATAGAATCATATATTTCTGATATGACATTAAAAAAAAAGAGCCTAAACAGTAACTGGGTTAGTACAGAGTGTTCAGTACCCAAATTATTCTCCCTGCATATTATCAGAATATAAATTCTCTGTTATAACAGCTTTCAGTGCTGTAAATTCTCATATATGCACACTCTCTACCTTTGCTTTCAGTTTATTAGATCTTCAAATGTTGTCTACCGTATTTTTCAATCCTAGCAGGAATTCTTGAAAGTGTGCTATTTTTCAGGGAGACATCCTAGTGTGATGAAGAGAAAAAAAAAATCTCTCAAGTTGCAGATTTCAATCTCATTTGTGTTTTGAACCATGGAGGCTATTGTGTGCCATCATAAGTTCTGTATTGATCAATGATTATAGGATGACAAATGACTCTCAGAACACAGTAATTCAGCTTTCATTTGTTTAAACACCCTAGTGGCTATGCCTATAGTGTTTTGCTCAAGGCAGCCCTGAGGCAGGCTTCAGGGTCCTTCAGAGTAAGTTTTCAATACTACAAGGCTGCATGTGTGGTTTCAGGTGGAGTCAGCAACTCACTGAACCTTGTCCAGCTGTCCCTAGCTTGTTATCATAATTTTATCGTATCATGTTATCATAATTTTAGCATGATTCATAATAAATTATGTTATCATAATTTTAGCATGATCTCCTATTTTAATGGAGATAAGTGAGATGTACCAAAACCTAGCTAGCAAAACATGTTTAGAACAGACTTTCTTATAAGTTTTCCCAAAATTCTGTTCATGATCCAGCTGGAAATATCACTCATTCAGTTTAAGCAACAGTGGTCTGTAATTCAGCCCAAAATATATCAGCTTTTGCTGATATATTACATGGGATTTAAGTAGTGAATAGGCCTTGTGCTAAATCTCCATATATGAATAAATTTCACTGAAAGAGGACTAAAAAGACTTATTTGTAAGGGAATGCAAGCTGATATACAGCTCTTTTCTCAGTTGAAAAATTCTTTGTCAGTCAGTCCCTATTCCTTTTAACACATCTGTTATTTTTATGCTGTAGACTTCGTGATAAGCAGTTTGTTTAGACTGTTTACTGCTTATGTTGAGACACTGGCAATCCTTGTCACAGGCTATTATTTCCTCTGCATGGCTGAGTGAATGAAATATGCTAAATTATAGAATAACATAGAACCAATAATGAGCAAATAGCAAATAGTACTGATTTTCCATTAAATAGATATTTCTGCAAGAATGGCTGAAAATTTCAGAACCAGAAAACATCTATTGAATTTTTTTGGCCAAGTTTCAACTAATTAGTCCTAACCAATAGCATAGCTGCAGAAATTACAATGCATTTAGGTTTTATTGAGAGAAGAAATCTATAACTTTTTTTCTCTCTCTTTTTTTTTTTAAGTCACCTTTTTAATGTCAGTTTCATTTAAAAACTAGAACAGGGAAAAATGGAGGCAAAATAGTTCCCATTTAATAGTAATAAAAAAGTATTCCTTGGCTTAGTTCCTAATATTGGAACAGCTTTAATGGATGAGAGAATTCTTAAACTGATTAGAAAGCTTCAACCATCAGCGATCATCTCTAGCTGAATGAAGCATTGAAGAATGATTCAAAGAAACTTGTATCTCTAGAGGCTGTTAAGTCTCCATAATAGACCTGATAAAATAACACCATAAGTTCCCGTATGCATCCACTTTCACGGCTTCTTACACCATGACAGTAAAGCACAGCAAGCATTCGGTAAAAACAGACAGACTTTGAGATTATCAGAATCTTTATTGAGAAGGGCCAAAAACTCTTAGGTGAGGAATGCAAGTAAAGACATCACAGAAACAGCAAGAAAGGTTGGAGAATTAGTGCTGTGGGCTGGCTGTGCATTTAGGGCAGAAATAGAATGTCTTGCCAAGGTGTTTCCACTGTTTGTCCCTATCTTCCTTCAACTTTGTTAACATCTGACCAAGGCTCTTCTGACTTGTAAGTACACTTGGATTGTCTAGAAACTTGGTAGCTGTCCTCCTAAATATTATTAATTACAGAAAAAAAGGATGATAGTGTTGGATAATTATTACAAATGTGATGTATTTCTTGTGAAATAGTCCCAGATACAGCTGAGGTGCTATGTGAGTATATGTTCATAGCCAGATTCTTACCAAACGTGATTTAAAAGGAACTAGGAAACTAGGGGAAAAAAGATAAAATTCCTGGGACTACTGAAAGTACACTTCAGAGCGACAAGAACATTCATTGTGCAGAGACCAAGCTTTGCTGTTCTGTGATTCACTACAATACCTAGACAACTCTCAAGCAAATAATTATAAGGCTGAGCCTCAGAATGCAGGAAGCATAGCTGTTGCAGGTATGCAGCTCAAGTGATGTTCTTAGGAGTACAAGTGATCAGTACTTTGCTATTAAGGCAATAAGTGGGATGCCTACAGTCCTTCAAGACACACCTACAGTAGTGTATGGTAAGACTATGTAGATTAGGCAACATTCAAGTATGGCATCAAAACATATGTGGACTGAATATGTGTTACTGATAATGACTGGCATTTGAGTATGTACAATAAATGAGTGAAGTAAATAACTGATTAAAATACATACTAGGTGCCTGTAATGAACCTGATCAGTGTACACTGAGAAGCTAATGATCCAGATAACTGCTAACCTGAGTGTGCACTTGCCTGTGCTGTCTCGCATGTGTAGCTGTGCCACCAAACCTGCACTGTGCTGTATGTACCCCTTGGCTGCAGGATAAACTTAGCCCACCCACAGTAACAGAGGAGCCTGTAGGCAGCACCCACTCATTTCTGGCAACTACTCCACCTGCATGACTTTGACTTTATCTAAAAGTGTGGCAACAAATTCTCACCTGAACAGCTTTTCTGTTTCACAGTAGAAATTATGTTTACTTTTAAAACAATCTTATAAGAGCTTAGAAGACTGAGATGGAATAACTTTACCATGGATGAGATCAGCACAGTGCGCAACACCTTGATCGGAGGCCCATCCAACAGCTTCTCAACATCTAAAGACTTAGAGTCAAGACTATCTCTATTATCCTCTCTTTCTTTATAACGTTATAACTTTATAACTATAGATATGGATATATTAATGATAGTGTTATCAAAGTTAATAAATGTTATTTTAAATAATATTTTATTGAATCCAAGTGTCTTTCTTACAGGAATCGTAATGAACAAGATGGTGCAAAACAATTCCTGCTAGATGAAAACAAGCAGTAGGAAAATTAAAGATACAGTTTAAACATAAATAGAGAGCAATGGCTTAGTTTTTGAAGATCTGAATAAAAAACTTAAGTGATAGTCATTTTTTTTTCTGAGTCTGTGATGTTGGATGAGTTCCTGTTTGACTGAAGAAACAAATTGAGCTGTTAGTCTTAAGAGGGGCCGGTAGGCAAGCTGCAACCCTAGAACACCAGAAAGGGGATGAAACATAAAAATCAAGATCCCATAAAAAGAATAAGTGAATTTACCCAATCATAGAAGAATATAAGGGTTTTAAATATAGATAATTGTGGGCAGAAAGATTTTATGTTGCATAAGTAAATGAACAGGTTGAAATAACAGCTATGAGGTAGGAATACACTGCTAGAGTGTGGACACAGAAAGAGAATTAGATAAAAGATCTGAAGGACTGTGATTGCTCTTTTCCAAATTTTTATTTCAAATTCAAAATCATTATGTGAATAGTGTTGCATTTCACACCTTTTCATTTCATTGGCATTCACAAGATCATAGATAAATTTAAAAGGTGTAAATTTTATAAATCAACAAACATTACTTCTCACCCAAAATATGTTTAAGCTAATTAAACCCAAGTAGTTCCTGAAACCAAGGACTTAGTGGGATTTACAGAACAGTTTGAATATATAATGGGTATGAAGAGTGTCTTGA
>NW_009648043.1:149096-165583 GCF_000708025.1 Charadrius vociferus | reverse complement strand
TATTACCTTGCATAATAATTTAAGCCAAGTCGTTGAGATCTTTATTGATGTTTCAAGGGAAGGTTGGCCAGGATATATTCCCAGGCAATAAATTATGGGAAGATAATACTAATTTCAGCACACAGTAAGTGACAAATATAGTCAAACTCATATTATTATCTACTATCAAACTACATCTCATAAAAAATTAAATTGGTGGCATAAAACTGGAAAGAAAATTAGGATGATCAGAATTAAATACGTGTCAGTAGCAGAATACCCCAGCATGTGTTTTGTGGGCAAATGCATACGTCCAGCATATAATCCTGAAATGGATGTCCATTATGGTAATGAAAACTGTCATCAGAAACATAGAAGGATCACAGGCTAGATGAGAATTGGATTCCAACAAGCCAGAAGGAAATCACTATTGGGAAAGAAATTGAGGCAGAGGGAGATTCTGTCAGATAAAGAGCAATGCTGATGAAGGACTTGGAGTACCTTGAACTGACATTTAATCAGGATCATATTTTTTCTTCTTTCTATGCTGTAACTTCAAGAAATTCAATCAGCCTGTTCTGGCTTGGAAAAGAAATCTTAAGTGTAAGAAAAGATTTCTTGCAGTTAACTCCAATTTGTCGTAAGTTTCTCCTGTTCTTAGCATACATATACTGCTGTAATCACATCTTAAGCATAAGCATGTACTTAAGTCAGCGTACTTAGGCTTTAATACAGCAACAAAATCATTGAAGATCTTAACTGAAGAAATAACTTCAAACAAAGCTAAGCAGATTTCAGCTGTCTAAACATAGGCATCTAGTGTTATTTTAGGCTCTGCTGAAAATTTTGCCAGGGCTGCAGCTCCAGTTTCAGAAGGGCACAGGTCTTCCACAAAGACTGTTTTGCATATGCCAGCAGATGCCACACGATAGCCTAGACCATTTTGAAATGGCAGATCTATGTTCAGACAAGTTAATCCTTCCTATTTGATTTACATGCGTAGAAAATCCTGAATAGAGAAAACAGTTGTGAAAATCGTACATTTTATATGTGTATTTTATAAAGATCATGAATATTTTGTTGCTAATCAATCATTTTGTTGAGCACTGCTAAAATCACTTATATCAGCACGAAATAGTGCAAAGCTGATGGGGTGGAGTAACTTGTGCCATTCTTGGTTTTGTTATGATGCTGAACATGCAGGATTAAAACCCTTTAACTTCAAACAATCTGCTTTCCCACTTGCTATTAAAAAATGAAAAATGATTCAGTGTTCAGCAAAGATTTATTGAGACACTAAACCCAAAGTCAAATCAACTGTGGAAAGAATTCATACATACATAATGGGGTTAAAATCCTCAGTGCTGTGGCCTTACAAATACATTTTATTGCTTGATGTTAGAAAACAGTCCCTATAGGGCCCTTGTGCATGTTAGAGAAAAAAAAAAGATTTTGAGAAACTGCTTAAGTGACAGTGAAATAAAGAAAGTGGAAAGTGGAGGGAAGAAGAGAAGGAAAGGTGAGGTCACATAATATTACTCTTTTTTTTTTTTCTCAGAGGAAATTACCTAGTTATTGCATATCAAGGGACGGATACTGCATGAGAGGAATGAGGATGACTTGAAGGAGCGAAAGTATTTAAATAAAAGCTAAGATTAAAAACATAGGAATTCAGTGGACGAAAAGAAGTGGTTTGTGCATATTGTAGTACATATTTCCTGGAGGGACAGAGAAAGAAGTATTAATGATGTGACTGTGTGGATGAACTCTGAAGTAAAAGAATGGTACAAAGAACCAAGGGTACAGAAGAAAAAAAGTCAGAAAAGTCAGTCATCCTCTGTGATAGATGGTAGAACTGTTTGATTTGTCCACATTTTACTTTATGGCACTACTCCACACAAGACCTCACTTCTTTCCCAGAAAAAAAACTGGGAATGGTCATGCTTGGAGAAACTTCAGAAGCAACCAGGAAGAGGGGTAGCAAGGAGGGATGCTGCAGCATAGGTGCAGGGGCTAAAGCATTTTGGGTCTATTGACTACTTGTTTTTAAAAAAGGCAGGTAAAGACAGCAGTTAGACTGTAAGGTCCTAGACAAACTGAGGTCCCATCATAGCATATCATAAGAGGAAATGGAAAAGAGGTCAAGAAAAATGCTGAAAGGACTGAGCAGAGACATAATTAATGCAGATCGATTAGAAGTCCACTGAGAGTGCTGACAGACCAGCATTTGATTTTGAGGGGAGATGAAGGAAAAAGCAGTGCCAGCTTGGCACTGCAGTGTTTCTGCACTGATTAAGTACTTAGTGAAGGGTTAAGTACTTAAAGCTCCCTGAGAACTTCACTCTGGGTTAAGTGCACTCAGCATGTGGCTCAGTGAGCCTTATGCAGCAAAAAACAGTTATTAAGGCTATGACCATTCACTGACAGGTTTCTCTCCACAAACTTGTTAATATATTGCACAAATTACGAAATTTGTGAATGAATTGTAAAAAAAATAGTAGGCTTATCTATTAATATTTGTTCCTTGTATCTTTCTGTGCTCATAATCTGCAATTTAACATTCAAATTAAGGTGAATATTTCTCTAGGAAGGTATGAAAACTAATAATGAACACTTGGGCCAGGAAATATTTTATTTTGTTTTCAAAGCACTTCTCAGTAGCCAAAAATACAGCTACAGAAAGCACTTTTGCATCATCATTTCCGAATCCTTTACATATTATCTATAGCCATGCCAAGGCTCTGAATTTTTATTAAAATATTTTCTCTTTATTTTTCCTTCTGTGTAAAGTGTACCATTTTTTCATTGTCACGCGTCCATTGAATACACATATTTCATTACAGCCACACTCCCACACTAGAATACATAAAATGCCTTTGTTAAACAATGCCCACCTCTTTATTTAATATCAAAACCGAATAATACCATATTTATTTCATATTCACCAACTCTTTTTAACTGTAATATCCTTGCCACAATGCCCCTTGCACTTCGATTACAATTCACTGGCAGAAAAACTTAGTAATTAGCCTTGAGGTCAAACTCTCAATTTGTCTGATTATTCAGATTTTGAAAAAAATCAAAGATGACCACGGCTAGAAAAAAACCCCACATTGTTACTCTAGTGCAGTTACAGATACTTTAGTAGCTTGGTGGGTTTGTATAGCTGTATCAGGTTTACATGTCAAAGTTCTTGGTGGGGTGGGATACAGGGGTGACTTCTGTGAGAAGAGGCCAGGGGCTGCCTCTCTGGCAGACACAGCAAGTTCCAGCCAGCTCCAAAATTGCAGGACAAACCTGAGCCCACCAGCAAAGCTGGTGGTGCCTCTGTGAAAACATATTTAAGAAAGGGTAAAAACCATTGCTCAATATCAACTGTGAGAGAGGAGTGAGAAAAAGTGAGAGTAACAGCCCTGCAGACTCCAAGGACAGAGAAGGAGGTGGGAAGGACGTGCTGCAGGCACCAGAGCAGAGCATCCTGTGCAGCCCATGAAGAAGACTGTGGTGAAGCAGGTTGTCCCCTGCAGCCCACGGAGCACCAGAGTGGAGCAGATATCCACACTGAACCCCGGGAGGACCCCACACTGCCACAGGTGGAGGTGCCCTGAAAGAAGCTGCAGGCCATGGACAGCCCACTCCGGAGCAAGTTTTCTGACAGGAGCTGTGGCCTGTGGAGGTGAGCCCACTCAGGAGCGGGTTTTCTGGCAGGAACTGTGACCCCGCAGGGCAACTCAGCCCGGAGCAGCTTGTTCCAGATGGACTGCAGCCCATGGAGAGGACCCATGCTGGAGAAATCCTTGAAGAACTGCAGCCCATGGGAACGACCATGTTGGAGAAGTTTGTGAAGTTTGTTGGAGAAGTTTGTATCCTGTGGGAGGGATCCCACACTGAAGCAGGGGAAAAGTGTAAGCAGGAAGGAGCGGCAAAGATGAACTGTTACGACTTGACTGCAACGCCCTTTCCTCGTTGTCCCTGTGCTGCTCAAGAAAGACGGGAGGAGGTAGAAGAGTCAGGAAGGAGGAATGAAGCTGAGCCTGGGAAGAAGGGGAGGGGGGTGGAGGGAAGGCGGTTTTACTTTTGTTGTTTTTTTTTTTCTCACCATCCTACTCTATTTTCAATTGGCAAAATATTAAATTGATTTTCCCCAAGTCAAGCCTGTTTGACAGTAACTGGTAAGCAACCTTCCTGTCTATATCTCGATCCATAAGCTTTTTCATCTTACTTTCTGTCCCTGTCCTTTTGAGGAGGGGAGTCAGAGAGTGGCTTGGTGGGCATCTGGCACCCAGCCAAGGATAACCCACAACACTAGCTGTTTATGCTTTAATGAAAAAAAGCCAATTAAGAGTAAACTGATTATTAACAACATAATCAAGGTCATTTTTTGGTGGCAAATCAATCAAAAAAATGCTAATAATATGTGCTCTAGTAGGGTTGTATTAATTTATTAGTAATTAAAATGAAGTACAAATCAAACATCGATCCTAATAGTAGCCAAAAGGCATAACTGCCTTTTTGTTGACCAAGACAATGCTATTTAGTTCACTGCATTAAGACTGCTTATAAATTATTTCAGATGCCCAGAGCCCTAATGACACACTAGAAATAGTATTTAATGAAAATATGTAAGGATATTTTATTTTAGAGACACATAAGGTGAATTTTGTGTTATTGGGAATGTCTTACCTGTAAACTGAATAATGCAGATACATATTTTATATGATTGTCTATTATGTTCAATGTGCAAGTGCATAGGCATTTAGCAGAGACACAGAGGTTGAGACAGTCCATGCTTAAAAAAGTAGCATGAAACAATTAATTCTAGACACAATGATGGAGCGAAGTTCATATGTAGAGTCATATCAATGTTAATACTTATTTGTCTAGATTCTTGAGGCAGCAAATAAAATGCCTGTAAAGAAGTTTGTCTCAAATATTTCCTCTTGCCTGAGCCCAGGCACCTCCATAAAAAAGCAGATATGTGTAGTTACGTAGAGCCTGGTAATTAATCTGAACTGACATGGAGTCAGTTTGGGATTTGGGTTAACAACAACTGGTTGACAGATATATTTCCCAAACCTTCCTTAGTCTACCTTCCAGATAAGTCTTCCAGCATACAGACTTTGACTCCCCAGACACATTTAGGCAGAAGAGGATTAAAACCTGAGGCTCCCAGCTCTTGAGGAAATGGTCTACACAAAGTGCAGACAATTATATAGAATATAGGTGACTTTATCTTTCGCAATCTGAGCAAACCAGGTTTGATCAGAACATGACAAGCACATGGAGCCTCAGGCAGAGGGAAATCTGTTCACTGAATCCCAAATACAGAATCACAGATTGCCTTGTGAAAGATACAGGAACCTAGAAGAACAAATTCAGGCTTTTCAATATGATTTCCTCTCTCACTACAAATGCATGTAGTGAAAACTTGCATAGCTTACCCCTTCTGTGCTACTTAATAAGATGTCAGGACAGTGGAAAAGAGTCAGAGTTAATTTCAAACATCAGGTTTTCTTTTTCACCATTAATACAGAATTGATCATATTTTCTTGATTTTTGTACAATCTCATTTTAGAAGTCCCATATATATGGCTTCTGATATACTTTGTTGTGAGAGAATTTCTCAGTCAGATAGACTTTGATCTTGGAAAATATTCCGTGATCTCAATAAGAATTATTTGGTTTGTTTCCATCATAGTACTTTTTGTGTGTGTGTGTAATTCTTCTGATGTTTTGGTGCGAGTACCTTTTATTTAGTAATATTTTATTATTTTACTTACCTTGACTTCTTTTATTTCTCAGTCCATTGTTCTAGTTCCTCCATCTTATTAACTTTCCTACTTTAACTCTCTTCAGTTTGTCAATATCTTTCTAGAAGTTCAGGTATGTCTGTACACAGAAAATTCAGTATTAACTTCTTATTCATTATTGTTTCATCAAGATGTTTCACCTTGAAACCCCATTGGAATCCTGCCTTTAATTTTTCATGACCTTAACCTCAGGCTTGACTTAGCATTGCTAGCCCCCTTATTTCTACCCTCTTCTGAACACAGAATTTACAAATCATTTTTTCAGGGGTTTATAATTTTTCCTTATTCCACTCAAATGATTAATTTTATTTTTTAACAATTGTTTTCATGAACCTAGTATTTATTCCTTCTTCCAGATCAGTAATAAAGCCATGGTATTGCTCTTTGATAAAATAACTGACTTTCTAGACAAAAGAAATGCAGTAGATCCACTTTATCTAGGATTTAGTGAAGTGGTTGGCATGGTTCACCCAGACAACAAAGTTCAACAGCAGAAAATGGAGTATAATAAAAAGAATTGTAGAACAGATAAAGAACCAACTAAATAGAAAACGAGAAGCACTTCTTAAGCAACATCTATTATTTTGTAGTGAGATTATTAATGTAGTTCTCTGAAGTCTCTTCTTGGGACGAATTTTATTTGATATTTTCATTAACAAACTTGGAAGAAGAAGTAGGCAAGAGACAGTGTGATTTGTAGATAACCACACACGTAAACACATCATAAGCATAGAGAAATATTGGAATATCATAAAGGGAGAACCGCATGATCTTCAGGGCAAAAGTAACAGAGAAGCTATGAAATTTAAGAGTTGAAAGTGCAAATTGATGGAGTTAGGTACTCAATGAGGTATTTTTTGTTTTTTTATAAAAAAGAGAATTCATTGACTGAAAATATTGGATGAAGGGAAGGCAGCGGATGTAGTTTTCTGGATTTTAGTAAGGCTTTTGTTACTGTTCCTCACAGCATCCTTCTGCACAAGTTGTCCAACTGTGGGATTAACAGTTTCATGGAGTGTTGTGTGAAGAAATGGCCGAATGGCAGGACTCAAAGAGTTATGCTGACTGGGGATACATCTGGCTGGAAACCAGTCACAAGCGGTGTTCTTCAGGGTTCAATTCTAGGGCCAGTTCTCTTCAATATATTTATCAATGGTCTGGATGCTGGAGTTGAATGCACCATTAGCAAGTTTGCTGATAATATCAGACTGGGAGGTTGACTCTCTTGAGGGGCAAGATGCCTTGCAGAGGGCTCTAGATAGGTTGAAGCATTGGGCAATGATTATTGGGATTAAAGTTAGCACATCCAAATACTGGGTTCTGCACCTGGGATGGAGTAATGCCAGGTACAGGTATAACTTGGGAGGGGAGTGGCTGGAGAGCAGCCCTGCAGAAAGGGAACTGGAGGTTCTGGTCTACATCAGGCTCAATGTGAGCCAGCTGTGTGCCCTGGCAGCCAAGAGGGCAGACCACATCCTAGGGTACATTAAACACAGTACAACCAGCCAGAGGTGATTATCCTGCTGTATTCAGTGTTGGTTCGGCCTCACCTTGAGTAGTGTGTTAGTTCTAACTAAATTGAAGAACTTTCTGCAGTTAATGGAAAATAATACACATTCCCTGAGAATGCTTTATCTTACCTGATGAGTGCCAATTTAATTTAATATTGAATAAAACTAATTAGCGTGGGGTTTTATTTACTAAGAGATAGTAAATTAAAATTCAATCAAAGAAATTTGGACATAAACAGATTCAGGAGATTTTTTTGAAAATTGCATATGACGGAAGAGGTTAAAGGGACCATATTTTATGTGTATGCAGGCAGACATCTTGGCAATTCTAAAGGTTCTGTGGATACTGTACATTGGGGAGTACATCAGAATAGCAGTGCTAATGTATAATATCAGAACTGAAGGTCATTTGTTACCTTATATCTGAAAATGATTAACATAGAAGGCTTCTAGGGAAGTCATAAACAACATATACCCATATTCTGAGTAGATACATACCTGAAGGTTGGGTGTAAAGGTGGAAACAGGCTCTTTTCAGTGGCACCTAATGACAGGTCGAGAGTCAATGGGCAGGACCTTAAACACAGGAGGTTCCCTCTGAACATCAGGAATATTTTTATTTTTTTTTACTGTGAGGGTGACTGAGCACTGGAACAGGTTTCCCATGGAGGTTTTTGAGTTTCCTTCCTTGGAAATATTCAGAAATGGTCCTGGGTAAGTGGCTTTAGGTGGTCCCACTTAAGCAGGGGGTTGGACAAAATGAGATCCCTTCCAACCTAACCATTCTGTGATTCTCAAGTTTGGATTAAGACTGCTAAGATACAGACTGGATGGGTGGACTGTGAGATGTATAGGAAATTGCACTCAGGTTGCACTTGGAGGATGGTGATCGATGGTTTTTACTCAGACTTGCAGCCTGTCACAGGTGATGTTCCCCAGGGATCAATACTGGGCCTCATACTGTTCAATATCTTCATAAATGATCTGGATGATGAGATTGAAAACACACTCACCACATTTCCTAATGACAGCAAACTGGGTGATGAGGTGGACACATTAGGTGGGGGAGCCATCTTACAGAAAGACCTGGATAGGCTGGAAGAGTGGGCTAGCAAGAACAATATGAAGTTTAACAACGACTAGTCCTGCACCTGGGATTGAATATCCAAAGAGTCTAGAACAGGCTAGGATCTGTGTGGCTGAGAGCAGCTTTGCTGAAAGGGAGCTGGTGGTCCTCGTGGACAACAAGCTGAACATGAGTCCTTAGCATGACACTGCAGTAATAAAGACAAATTGAGTCCTGGGTTGCATCCACAGGGGCATTACTAACAGAGCTAGAGATATGATCATCCCACTCTACTCAGTGCTTGTCAGGCCTCACCTGGAGTACTCTGCCCAGTTCTGGTCCCCACAATTCCAAAAAGGTGCAGACAGACTGGAGTGAGTCCAAAGGAGGGCCATGAAGATGATCAAAGAGCTGGAGAGCATGCCCTATGAGGAATGACTGAAGGAGTTAGTTCTTTTCTTCCTGGAGAAGAGAAGGCCTGGGTGAACCTTCTTACAGTATTCTCGTACTTAAAGGGCAGCTACAAAGACGATGGAAATTCTCTTCACAAGAAGACACATGGAGAAGATAAGCGTCAATGAATACAAGTTGCATCAAGAGACATTTCATCTCAATATAAGTAATAAATTTTTCACAGTGAGATCAATCAGTCACAACCCTCCCAGCGACATGGTAAAGTCACCACCACTGTAGGTTTTCAACATGTGATTGGACAAGGTGCTAGATAATCCCACCTAGGCTCTCTTTTGTATAAAAATTGGACCAGATGATCTTTTAAGGTCCCTTCCAACCTGGGCTATGCTATGACTCAATGTTTCTTAATTTATTATGCATGAATAATGATTGAATTTTATTAATCACTGGGTACTTATACATCAGTTTTCTTGTGTAGAGAGTGAATATAAATTCACTGAAATCAACGAAAATACTCAATTGACTCAGGAAGCTTTATAGGGTCTGTACTATAAACCAGATATTTAGGGTTGCTTCTGTTTGATATACATTTACAGTCTAAAATTGAGATGTCTAGATTGATTTAGTCTTTAAGACAGTGCTTCAAATGCAACATCTCCAGTGTTTGATTCATCAGACTACCTTTATTTCATAGAGTGAGAAGAGATGGCCTCTTTAAGGTGTTTCTTGTCTCTTTATTTGAATTGCTTTGGAGTTAGCCTAGATGGTGAACAAACTAAGTGTATGACATTTAGAAAGCAAAAGGGTGGTTGAATATTGACCCTTGTTTGGAACACTCTCTAGAGTTATGACTAAACTTGCTGAGGGAAATGGATGGTACCTGTAAAATAGGTTTTAGAATTGAAAGCCTCAGTGACTAAAAGGATGCAAGAATCAAGTGCATTATCACAACAGTATTAAAGATTATCTCCATTAATTGCATCTTTACTCTTTGTAATTAGAATATCTAAATTGCACTTTATACATTTCTCTGCTTGATCCTTTTGCCTCTCTGTATCTCTCTTTCCTAGCATATCCGTTCATTGGATATCCATTCATAGTCTGACTCTAGCAGTCAGAATAAAATAAATTTCTCAATTTAGTCACATCCACCTCACAAGTTGTCTCCTGTCATCCATGTGTTTAAGCCAGGAAGTCTGCTCACACAACAGAAGTATTTCTTACTTTCTGTCTGATTCAGTCTAAACAGTATCTCCATTAAAATAACAAATGAATACACGCTTACTTTGGAGGGTGTATCGGTTCCAGTGTTGCTGTTTTAGACTACAAGCTGCTTTACGCAGTTAACTTTCTGCAAAGTCACCGAATTAAGTATTTAAGTCACCAAATTATATATTTATGTATGACTCTTGTCAGTTTATATGAGACACTTCATATTATTTAATCATATTTGGCATCTTCTTCTTTTGTGTGCTATGTCAGTTCATTTATTTAACCCATGTAACCCATTGTAATCTTGGTCAAATAAATGTAGAGGGAAAAACCCAACTCTCACTTCAGCAGTCTTGCTGTCCTCTTATAGCTATAGAGCAAAACCAACATTGAAGATAGATGAATGATAACTCATGCAAAAGGAAGATACAACTCATTACTAATGTTTAACGTTTGTTATGGTCAACGGTTATATGTAATGGATATCAAATGTCTCCTTCTTGACATTTCTTGAAAGCATTAAAATATTAGCCCATAACAAAATTTATTTAAAAACCACTACTGCTACTACGACTACTAGTAACCATAAAATGAAATCATGTGGATGAAGGTTAATGGGCACAAATGCAAACTATAACTAATAACACCGTTAATAATGGCACCAACTTCTTTTAACTTCTGATAATATCTTAATAATTTGATATTAGAAATGTCTTCTTATCATGAACAAATGCTAAATTTGTATGAAATTAAAGGTTTACCTCCTCTTTGTTAACAGAAAGGGGCCAAAAGTCTGGGGGAAAGACCCAGTGAATGAAATTGTCTCCTTTCTTGATCATGGTGCTGTAGAGAAAGACTTGCATGCAAAAAGTGTTCACTGTTCCCCTGATAAGTGTGTGCAGGTTAAGATGACATTTACTCAACTATGGGAATACAGTCCGGGAACACTTATGTCATTTGGGTTTGCCTCTCAGTAAAACTACAGGGAAAGATGGGAGTTAACAGTGACTTTGTCAATCATCTTTTCTGCAAATAGTTACTTTACAGTATCATATACCTCTGGAGTAACGTGAAGAAGCAGAGACCGTTTTCAAGGAGAGAAAATTCTGAAGTTCTGTCACCAATAAAGAAAAGAGGAAAGGTTATGACATAAAAGATCATCATATTGTAGTACAGAGCAGACACTGTCCTGATGTGATCTTTACCGATGCAAAAAGTTGATGATGTCTCAAAACAGGACCCCATGATAAATTCCACGGATCTTTCAACAGAATAAAGTTTCTGCAATATTTTTTTTTTTACTCTTTTTACACAAACATGCAACTGAATTAATTAGCAGCCAACTATTGTATATATTTAAAAATAATGTAAGAATTCTAGGACAGTCATTTTCTTTCTCAAGAGGAAACAGTTGTCATTAGCAGATGTTTTAATCGCTGTGTCATTTTAAAAATATTTCTGATCCTCAGTTTGTTTGTTTGTTTGTTTTCAATAAGCTGTTCTTAGTTCAGTGTAGAGAGGAGAAAAATGGAAAAAAAGAGGTACACTGAAGCTGAAAAGAAACAAAAATGATGAAGGAAACTTTCTAAACAAATAGGTAATAACTAATGGTAAGCAAAATTTCAAAGGGGCTAGAAAATGGTTACTTTCAAAATCTGTACAATTTTTCAGTTAACACAGATTTAACATCTTTTAGTGAGTTTTTTTTAAGAAAACCTTAATTTTTCATTGATAAGGAATACATGTGGAAGATTTAGATGTTCTTAATCATTAATGAAACATCTTAAAGACATGTCAATAAGAATTTCCACTTTCCACATTCTTTATACTTCTAAATCACACAGGCTAAGGATTTGAGTCTTATTGTACAGACTGAGGAAGAATTTATACGTCTTTATACTTCTAAATCTCAGAGGCTGAGAATTTGATTCTTATTTCATAGGTTGAAGAAGAACTACATGAGTTTTACTTCTACTTTTATATAAAAGCAGTGAGATCTAGCAGTGATTTGTTTTCTTTAGCCTCTTTTAGCAATTTAAATCCACTGTCTCAGATTTGTTATTCTACATGGTTATTCATACAGTTTGTTAAAAGATGGTATCCTACAAAGTGACACAACTTATAAGATTTTCCTGCTGCCACTACGACTATTTTGAATTTGATTTTGATTGTGGAATATAATGAATGTAATTTGCATGAAAAGTGACCTAGACTGTTTATAATTTGCAAATTCTGTTACAACTTTAAAGAAGGGCAAATACACCTTCATGTGGTCAATTATAGCTGTTCGTTTTAGTCGGATTTCAGGAATGTACTCACTGTGAATATGACATTAACAGTTGCAAGATATTGTAAAAGACAAAATTCTACAGCTAACAAGGGTGACTTCACAAGACACAGTTCCTAACAATTATCTTGCCATTCAAATCAAAAAAGTGAGATTGCAGCAAGAGTGATACATTTATTCTCTAATCTATAAGTGAATGGGAAGGTCACAAGAGGATTTATCTGGTGAGAGAAGAGTGATGGAACAACACACAACCATGGAAGTCATTATCCTTTCTATAGGGTAAAAGCTATAATTTTTCAATAGATCACACTTTTTTGCCATTGCACTTTCTTTCAAAATGTCTCTTTCCAGCTTTTAAAAAAGAAAAAAAATATAAGTCACTCTTTGAGATCAGTTTTAAATCCTAGGTATTACTTTCCTATTTGGAGACAGAAATTGCCTTGTATTTTTTCCCGTTTCGAGATTGTCTGTCTAAACATTTTATACTGTTGTTTCTCTGTAATTATTTTTAAAGTGTTCTCCCTCCACAGTTTAACACAACCAAACTTGCAGGTAGTATAGAGATATAAACAAACTGAAAATGTACTTTAACTTTGAATGTTAACCTTCTTAAGACAAACCTTTCCAGGAAAAGCTCTGATTCCCTTCAGCTAACATTTATGAGGGAATTTTTATGAATTTCTCATCAATTTCCCTCCATTATATTTTTTTAACTATTTACTTCAAGTAGGGTATGACAACTTCCACTTATAGAACGTATTATGAAAGCACTTTAGGAAAGGATTATGATTCTTTGTTTCCTTTCTCTTCTGGAATATGATAAAAGGTGGCATTTACAGGCTTGTGAGAAGCATTTACATGTTTCTTGTATTAACTGCTGATGAACATAAATCTTAACTGTGTGGTACATTAGCTTTCACCTCTCTATATTGGTCAAGATTCCTGATTTGAAGAATACCACCTTTGTGAAGTATTTGTGTCTTCTTCAAACAAAACGTTCAGTTCTTTCTTTCAAGTGCAAACCTAATTATAGAACCCTTATTAGGAAGAAACTACAAATCATATTGACTAAAGGCAAACCCAATTCCAACAGAAAAATACTGTCAGCTTTTAGTTATTTATCTCAGTGATAGCCACCACCTTCCAGACTGACTTCCACCTTGTTTTTATTGATTCTCAGCCAATTTTCTCATTAGAAAATGAAGAGGCTACAGAATTTCAGTCTTGGTGGATTTAAGATAAAAAGTCACATTTCACTACATGGACAACAAGTGAAAACTCTGTAGCAGTTAGAAAAAATTAGCTTTTCATTTTAGCACAAATGTCTTTGAAATTATTTCCATCTTGGAGAAAAAGTCCTTTTCTATCTGTTTTATTTTTTTTTTCTACCTATTTTATAAGAAAGAATGATAAAAATAGATATGAAAGAAAGGAGAAAAATAGTTTCTGTCCTGTTACTTACTGTTAATGTTCTATCAATCCAATAATTGATAGAACATTAATATTCAAATAATAGGAAAAAAAGGAAGAAACTCTTTCTGATAAGTCCTAAACTCAAAATTCCATTGGGTTTTTTTTTGTGTTTTGTTTTTTTTTTTTTTGTTTCCAAAATTAAAACAATAATGAGGGGAGTGAAAGAGTAAGAAAGTCAGAAATGTCAGGAAATTTTTATCATCATAGCACAGAATGACATTTTTACTTTATTTTAAAATATATATATCCATAAAAATAGTTGACAGACAAAAAGAAATATTGACTCAAAATACAAAGTGAAAAACTCTAAGAGGGACTTAAAACCAAAATATGTCTAGAGACTTGAGTTTTCTCCCTCTTCTTTTTTCCCTAAATAAATACAATTTTGATTAGTAGGTTATATGTATATATTATTTGTGATATTATGGATATCTTTGGTCTTTCAGAGATTTTTTTCAGTGAATATATTTCTGCACAAAAAAAATAAATAAATCTGCGCTGTTCATATTAATGTTAATAACAGCAGAATTAAAGAGTGGCCTATAGCTTTTGCAATAATGACTTGGCGATATATATATCACAGAATCACAGAATGGTCAGAGTTGGAAAGGACCACTGGGGATCATCTAGTCCAACCCCCCTGCCAGAGCAGGGTCACCTACAACAGGTTGCACAGTATGGCATACAGGTGGCTTTTGAATGTTTCCAGAGTGGGAGACTCCACAGCCTCTCTGGGCAGCCTGTTACAGTGCTCTGCTACCCTCAAAGTAAAGAAGTTCCTCCTCATGTTAAGATGGAACTTCCTATGTTCAAGTTTGTGCCCATTATGTCTTTTTCCATCACTAGGCACCACTGAAAAAAGCCTGTTTCCATCCCCCTGGTACCCTCCCTTTAAGTATTTGTAAGCATTGGTAAGATCCCCCCTCAATCTTCTTTTCTCTAGACTAAAAAGACACAAGTCCCTCAGCCTTTCCTCATAAAAAATATGCTCTAGTCCCTTCATCATCTTCGTAGCCATTTGCTGGACCCTCTCCAGCAGTTCCCTGTCCTTCTTGAACCGGGGATCCCAGAACTGGACGCAATACTCCAGATGTGGCCTCACCAGGGCAGAGTAGAGGCGAAGGATGACCTTCCTCGACCTGCTGGCCACGTTCTTCTTGATGCACCCCAGGATGCCATTCTCCTTCTTGGCCACCAGGGCACATTGCTGGCTCATGGTCATCCAAATATGTAAGTACACAGTGTGCTGCTGGTCAAAATAGTAAGTAGTATTATTGTATTTTATGGGAATTCTTAATGTTTTTCAATGAGGCAATGCATCTTTTTGCGTTCATTTACATAGATTTGTTTTCCTGGAAGAAAGTGTAAGCAAAAGAATTACAGCTTCCGGCAGCCCTAAGTGCTTGAGATTTGAAACATATGTGCATTCCAGCTTTCTTATATTTTTTCCCAATAAAACCATGACCTTAAATGATATTTATTTGGGATTTTTGTCTTAAAACACTTATAAGCTTCCTCAGAAGCTTAGGAACTCAAGAGCCAGAGCCAGCCTGTCTTGATTTGACCTCTGTCGTTCCTTATATCTTTTTCTGAGGCAATGGTAGTGTTGATCTGTTCATAGGTTGAGACAGTAGAAAACTTATTTTGTCAGGCATATCAGCTAAACAGAAACAGTTACAAACATAGATAAAATTGATTTTTTTTTTTTTCTTTTCAGTGATAACATTAGATTGCAAATAAGAAAGGTGCTGGTTGTTCCTTGACCCAGCAATCTTGCTGTAGCAAGCTTGGCTGATGAGAATCAACAGCTATTGAACTCCTCTCCTCTCCTTTAGCTATTGCTCATTGCTGTAGATGGAAGAATTTGTTAACTGTTGATACATTTATCACTAACAAGTCTTTCATTTACTCTACTTGAGATGTTAAAGCTATCAGTGAGTTAGAATGTCATTAATGAGGCTAGTAGAAACACGAAAAAAACATCATCTCAGAGTCAAGTAAAGGTACTTAAAATTCCAATCTAACAAAACTGATAACAGTATCGTATCATAGAATCATAGAATGGTTAGAGGTGGAATGGACCTTAAAGACCATCTCATTCCACCCCCCCTGCCACGGGCAAAGACACCTTCCACTACATCAGGTTGCTCAAAGCCCCATCCAACCTGGCTTTGCACACTTCCAGGGATGGGGCAACCAAAACTTCCCTGGGCAATTTCTTCCAGTGTCTCACCACCTACACAGTAAAGAAATTCTTGCTAATAACTAATCTACATCTACCTTCTTGAAGTTTAAAACCGTTACCCCTCATCCTATTGCTACACTCACTGACAAAGAGTCCTTCCCCATCTTTCCTGTAGGTCCCCTTTAGGTACTGGAAGGCCACTATAAGGTCTCCTCGGACTGTCCTTTTCTCCAGACTTCAGAGAAGAAGTACTCCAGCCCTCTCATCATCTTTGTGGCCCTCCTCTGAACTTACTTTAACAGATCCATGTCCTTCTTCTGTTGAGGGCTCCGGAGCTGGATACAGTACTCCAGGTGGGGTCTTACCAAACTGGAGTAAAGGGGTAGAATCACCTCCCTTGACCTGCTGGCCATGCTTCTTTTGATGCAGCACAGGATGCGGTTGGCCTTCTGGTCTGCAAGTGCACATTACCAGCATATGTTGAGCTTCTCATCCACCAGCATCCCCAAATCCTTCTCCTCAGGACTGCTTTCAATCCATACTCTAT
>NW_009648043.1:96166-148916 GCF_000708025.1 Charadrius vociferus | reverse complement strand
TGACTGCACCACACAGCTTAATGTTGTTGGCAAACTTGCTGAGGGTGCACTCAATCCTGCTGTCCATGTGAAAAAGACAGATGTTAAAAACTAACAGTCCCAGTACTGACCCTTCAGGAACACCACTCATTGCTGGTCACCACTTGGACATTGAGCTGTCGACCACAATTCTTTGAGGCCACCCAGCCAATTCCTTATGCAACAAGTGGCCCGTCTGTCAAATCCATGTCTCTCCAATTTAGAGACCAGGATGTCATGCCATCAACTCATCTATGTGATCAGTAAGATCAACTCATAATAGCCAGATCCATGCCATGTACTGCAGGTAATTAAAAGCTAATTGTCTAATTTAAGATAACCATCTAAGCTCTGCATTTACTCACAGATAACATCCTTTAAAGATCTAATGTGATGAGTTATCCCTGGCTGGGTGCCAGATGCCCACCAAGCCACTCTCTGACTCCCCTCCTCAAAAGGACAGGGACAGAAAGTAAGATGAAAAAGCTTATGGATCGAGATATAGACAGGAAGGTTGCTTACCAGTTACTGTCAAACAGGCTTGACTTGGGGAAAATCAATTTAATATTTTGCCAATTGAAAATAGAGTAGGATGGTGAGAAAAAAAAAAACAACAAAAGTAAAACCGCCTTCCCTCCACCCCCCTCCCCTTCTTCCCAGGCTCAGCTTCATTCCTCCTTCCTGACTCTTCTACCTCCTCCCGTCTTTCTTGAGCAGCACAGGGACAACGAGGAAAGGGCGTTGCAGTCAAGTCGTAACAGTTCATCTTTGCCGCTCCTTCCTGCTTACACTTTTCCCCTGCTTCAGTGTGGGATCCCTCCCACAGGATACAAACTTCTCCAACAAACTTCACAAACTTCTCCAACATGGTCGTTCCCATGGGCTGCAGTTCTTCAAGGATTTCTCCAGCATGGGTCCTCTCCATGGGCTGCAGTCCATCTGGAACAAGCTGCTCCGGGCTGAGTTGCCCTGCGGGGTCACAGTTCCTGCCAGAAAACCCGCTCCTGAGTGGGCTCACCTCCACAGGCCACAGCTCCTGTCAGAAAACTTGCTCCGGAGTGGGCTGTCCATGGCCTGCAGCTTCTTTCAGGGCACCTCCACCTGTGGCAGTGTGGGGTCCTCCCGGGGTTCAGTGTGGATATCTGCTCCACTCTGGTGCTCCGTGGGCTGCAGGGGACAACCTGCTTCACCACAGTCTTCTTCATGGGCTGCACAGGATGCTCTGCTCTGGTGCCTGCAGCACGTCCTTCCCACTTCCTTCTCTGTCCTTGGAGTCTGCAGGGCTGTTACTCACACATTTTTCTCACTCCTCTACCTTACAGCTTGGCTGTGTAGTGGTTTTTACCCTTTCTTAAATATATTTTCACAGAGGCACCACCAGCTTTGCTAATGGGCTTCGCTGTGCCCTCTGGTGGGTCTGTTTGAACTAGCTGAAACCATCTGTGTCCAGCACAGAGGTCACCCCTGCAGCATCCCTGCTACCAAAAACATTGCCATGTAAACCCAATACATCTAGATGTGTCTAGAGAGAGATTTATGCCATTCCAGAATAAGTTTTGATGATATTTTTAATAAGTGTTTCAGGGCTGAGTTGAACAAAGAGGAGTAGTTTAGTCAGAGCAGTTTACCTCAGTGTGATCAGGTGTTAAATGACAGCATCTTGTTTTTGAATTAATCAGAGTGATTGACCGTCATGAAACTGATAGCTATATGGATAATTTGAACATAACACTCAAAAGTAATCTTGAAGTGACTGGGTTTTGTCTAAACTTGAAACTTGACTAGGGAACTCACTCAATTTTTTCATAGTTTTACCTTACTCATTTTTCCTAAATCCAAAATTGAAAGTAAAACTCAAGAAGCTTTGATCCCGACATGTACATAATAATAGTAATTTAAAAATACTTTCAGAAACCTCTATAAAGCAAACTCACTAATGTTATACTTTCATAGAGTTATGGTTTAAAGAAAGTTTTAGAATTTGTTTTGTTTTCTGAAACTCTGCAAACTGATTGATGGTGTTACAGCACTTTGGTAAGCAGCATATTAGTTACAATGAAAGACTACTATCACAAATACTACATTGCCAAATCAGGGAATTACAGCCGCAGTGGAGTTATACAGAATCTTTCATACATACTTGATCAAAAAGAGACCTTTCTCTACTTTTTTCCTGTTTCTTTTGAGTTTTTGAGCAATTAATGGGTGAATATTTATAAATGTTCTCCTGGACTTTGTTCAGAAGTTTAAACCAGTCTGGGAGCTAGGAGTGGCATTTGATGAAACCTTAAGACCTTGGAAATAAAAAGAACATTTTCTCAAAGTTTTATAAAGGTGCCAGGATCTGTCAAGTATTACAACTATTGTAAGTTTTAAAGGTAAGCATAGAAGTTATATTATATTTTACTTAGAAAAAAATATGCAGCTAGAAAAACAGAAGAATCAGTGATTGCCTTATACAATAGCAAGTTTAAGATTTTTAGGGGAATGCTGTTTTTTGGAGGAGCTTCTGTTGAAACTGTTTTCAAATGCTGAGAGAAAGAGAAGCATTTATTCAACCATAAGGAAACTGGTCTTTTAAAAGGACGTGGAGATTAGGATCCAAATTTTATTTACTGTCAAATGCATTTTTAAACTCACTGAAGGATATTTATGAGCAGCACTGCATTTCTGGTTTTCAATATTTTTGTATGTTGCAAACTTTGAGAATAAAATCTTCAGTTTACTTATGAAAAGTGTTCCCTGAGTAAATTGCATACAGATGTCAAAATGTATCCTAAAAATACTGTAGACTCTATGTTTCTTATGATTATCTTATTAATACTGGCTTATTATGTTCTTATATTCTCAAAGCCTGTATGGAAAAAAAAAAAAATCTTTTATTTTTACCTTTCTGCTCCCATTCCAATTAAAGCAAGAAGTGGAAAACGAAAAATTGCTTAGAGAATAGTTTTATGTTTGTGCAAAATCGAACCTCACAGTTATACTGCTCTTGGAACTTTTGACTAATTCTATGGTTACAATTTTGTTATCCTTTTCTTTTAACATAATGACATTTTCATTTGGGGAAAAAAAAATAATCAGAACACATTTTGTGATAAGCCACTGGGGCCACAAGGTATCTTGTAACCTGTTAATCAGAATGTGATGGTAACGGTATTGTACGAATTCACTTATAATATGCTTAAAAAAAAAAAAAAAAGCAAGCAAGAAACAAAACCCCTGCTGAAATGTCCCTTTATGACATCTGTCCACGCTCATGAAATGTTTTATGTTTAATGCTCTTTGTGTAGCTGTCTCAGTGCTTATTCACAGCTACTTTTCAAGGTCTGTGTCAGAAAGACCTTGACAGGTAATTTTGCATAGAAAAGCCCAAAGACTTCACATGACCTCAAATGATATATTGGAGGAAATGTTTCAAAATCGCTAACCTCCTTTTACTACTTTTGTTTTCAATAAAACAATCTTATTCTTTAATCCTGACAGATTTTTGCAATTCACCATTTCCCTAACTTAAGACAAAAAGGCCACACTGGCAGCCCTGATGATTCAGCAGCATATCTTTTAACAGCACCCTTTCATGCATCTCCTTCCACAGGCTGAATGTTGCTTCATCATTTCTCTGATTCTTCTACTAATATATAGCAGTTTTACAGCAAAGGTAAGAACACTGATAGCTGAAATGATCTTTTTAACCTCATTGACATTAATGTGGCACAATGTCTCTCATAGCTGGCTTTCTTCAAAACATTTTGAGGGACACAGATCAACATTTTTCCTCCTTCTCTTCCAACAGAAAACTTGACAATTATTTCTTTAATCTTTTAGTTTATATCTTCAAAATTTCATAGTCAAATATTCCATTGACAGAGACAGAGACTTGGATGAAATAGGAACAGATTGGTTGATCATTTTTTATAAAGGTATAACAATTAAGAGTATTTTTGTTCACTCACAGTGAAAGACAAAACATCCTAATACTCATTTCTTTGTATATGAGCCTTTAAAGAGTGGATTTAATAAACATAATCTTAAACTTAAACTTAAACATAAACAAACATAAACAGGGTTCTAAAAACAAAACCCCTCTTTTGCTATCAATATAATCAAATTAAACTGAAAAATACGGTTATTTCTTCTGCTTTAATGAAAAATAGTAAATGCAGTCACAGTGTGTTAAATTTATGACATGTAAACTGAGCTCTTATTTTCAGCAAACCAAAAATATTAGTAGTATATGTGTTATCTTACACTCAGCTTTACTTTAGATGGAAAGAAACTGGTGCAGAAGATCATGAAGGAAAAAAAATGTAAGAAAATATGATTGTTTTCTATGAAAATAAATGAGATCATTACTTCAAACCATAATGATGGGTTATAAGATTTAGACAAATCTAAGAAAAAAAATATTAATATTTTGAAGCTGACACCACATAAAAATATTTTTCTACAGAACCTGCCAGTGACACAAGAGGAATAAGTCTAATGTATTGTATTCAGGAGTCTAAATATACCTTTCACTATGACCTTGAAACAGTACAATTGAAGATGACCAAAAAAAGCTGAGTGTTACTTGAAAATATTTGTTTCAACAGTTAAAAAGAGTTGTAGTACAAAAGATGATCTACATGAACATGCAACATTTCATCAGGTCTGCTTGTCCTCTGCTCTGTCAGCTTCATCTTGTTTTAGTTTGGATTTCTCTGCCTTCTGGAATGGTACAATCTCTGTATATATTTGTTCAAGAAACATGATTTCTTCATGAGGGGCTTTTTGATTCCCCAAAAAAGAACATAATTAATAATGACATCATTACTGCACACAATGAAATACAGCATAGTTGACACAAAATAATGCATCAAGTTTGAGAAGTATTTTTAAGTCCTTTTTCCACAAATGTAGGAAGGATAAGATTAAACAACAGAAATCGACTTTGGTTAGCATTTTAAATTTAAATTTATGAGAGTCTCCATACTGAGCTTTAATTCCTAGTTAATTGGAGGTATCCAGAGTTACCTCTGTTTTTTTTGTCGCTACAATCATTTTTTTTTTTATTAGATACATTTTTCCTGTGTTTCGGAATGGCTTGATGTTGCAGTATTTTGATTTTTAGTACTTATGTTTGTTACATATGAAACACATTAACAATTTGCTTTATATCTTGCTTTACACGCAAACACACACACACAGACACACAATCTCTTAATAACTTGCTTATATGTGGCCAAGGAAAAAGCAATGTTTTTGTTTAAACTCTTCCTGCTGTCTCAGTGCGCCACACAGGTGCTAAACAAGGATATATTGCTTTATCAGTCTCCTTTTGCTGGTAAAAAAGTAGCTGAAAATAAAGTGTTTTTTCTCATACTGTGACATGTTGACTGGGAACTAGCCCTCCACATGTTCTGATAACATGTAACAGCTTGAATATTGCTCAGTCAACGGAATTTCTCAAAACATTTCAAAAATAAATAATCAAACAGTATTATAGACTCCATTAAGGGAAAAAAAAAAAGACAAGAGAAAAAAAAAAAAAAGCTTTTATTTCCATATGTGAAGTGATACTTACAGGTTATTTCCAAAATTGACTCTACTTTCCTTTTTAAGGAATGCAGTTCATTTTTATAACCAGCCACACAGTGATGGAAATAGACGAAAATTGCAGCCATTAAGTGCAGACAGGAAATGTCTACACCAGCTTTAGCTCAACATGAAAATTAAATGCAAACTGCTACAAACTAGGTCTGGGTTTTAATGTTAATTGTTCACATGCCCTCAATACAAATTATTCACACTAATGTACTGCATTAGCCAAGCCTGTCACTTCTACAATTATTTGTTGTTGTTGTTGTTGTTGCTTTGTAAATGCCATCTCATTTTGTGTCCATTGTGGGAATTTAGGTAAGCTGCTTTAGTTGTAAGAAAGTTCTGAGCATAACATTTAAGGCTGCTGCAGCAGTTTCATGGATCATTAACAATTTGCTAATATTGTTTTAGCTTGCAAATTAGTGCAGCTTAGTGACTAAGGAAAGGTTCCATAGCTGTCATCAATCAGACTAAAATTCTTCATGCATGAGATGAAAAACGATTTTTAGCCTTTGAGGCTCAGACAGCAATTACTGTAACAAAAAAAAAAAAAAAAAGGAAAAAAAAGTGGGGAGTGGGAGGAGGAATGAAGGGGAGAAAGCAAGCTATATAAAATGCTGTTAGCAATTGTATTACATTATTTCTTGTTGCAATAGAAAAGAACTAATACATGCTGTGTAACCATACCTTAGCTTCCTGCTATATTAAGGAAGCGACAAACTGAAGGGAAAAAAGAGAACCTTTCCTAGCAATTGACAACAGATGAGTGAATAAATGAAGAGAAAAAAAAAAAAACACAAAAACCACAAAACAACAAACAAAACAAACCAAACCCAGACCTAAAACCTCAGAATTTAAAAATATATTTCCTTCAGCCACCCACCCACTCCTTTTGTATTTGCTCTTCTTGAACACTTGACTGTCCGAGTTTTATTCATACAGAAGCTTACAGAAACCAAATCCTTAGCTTCCATGCTCTAGTACTCACACATAGCAAATTTTAAACACCATGTACACACATCTTCATGGAATAGGGAAATGTCAAGCTTCTCAGATTCTTTTGGCAGAGACCTACAGCAGTACAGTTAGGAAGCTGACAAGCAGTTCCTGGGGACCACTCAACTACTAAGGCAAACTGTTACCACTGAATTTCTTCAAAGCAGCTAGTGGTTTCGGTCCATACAGGGTGAATGTACAGCTCACAGTGATGTTTCCTTGCCTACCTCTCCAGCAGAGCAGAGGGCAAGGACAGATGCATTATAGAGAGTGGCAAGACAGAAACTGTCGTGAGTTACGCTCCTTTCTCGTAGCATAAGGTAGTATGCAATCATGCCTTCAGCTTCACTTACACCAGCAAAAGAGTAGGTTTCTCATCAGGCTGTTTTTCACTTTGTTTTTAACCAAGCCCTCTCGCTCCAAAATGTTTTTCACTCATCCATCATATCTAAATTCATTCAGCTACTCTCTTCTTTTGTTGCCTTCTCTGCACACCTCCTTGGAGCCTTTTACAATTTCACAATTTCACAAATCCCGTCAAATCTTCCCCTTTACCATTCCTCTCCTCTGTCATTTCTGATATCTTTCTTGATCTCATCTACTTCATTGTAGCTCTACAGCCCTCTCTTTCAAATATTTCACTTCTTTATGGAAGCTCATAAACTCTATCTGTCTGTATACCAACTGCATTAAAGAAATGGAGAAAGTGCAATATAAAGTGACAACAATGTGATTGTGATAATACCTTTTGTCTTCTTCAAACTACATACCTCAGGGTATGTACAGGTCGTGTTTCATTTGTCAATGAGAAAAGTCTGCAGAAAAGGGCGTGTGCTTGCACAGCATCCATTGCAGTTCTTACCTGTGTTTGGCTTAAAACCCTGGTGTCTCTGGTAGAGAGGTGCGGTATTAATTTGAGAACAGACATCGTTGTAAAGCCATCATACTTTGTAAGTTCTGTCAAGTTCACTGGAAAGAAAGGCTTAATTTTTCAAATTTATCAAAATGCTTTTCAGGATCAAAGTGTATGGTCTTTATGTTTAGGGAGAGATGGAACTTAAGTGTCAGACATATCCATAGGACTCCATAAACAATCCATAACTCAGTATTAGTAATCAGGATCATGCGTAAGCATGGGAAATGTATTGAGACAGAACACTATTTTAACAGTGTACCACAAGCTAGAATCTTAAGATGATCAATATTTTCTTAAAAAATGAGACCAATGTAACCAAAAATAAGGAAGTTTTAAAATATCCCTTTTTAATGTTTCTTTTTGGGCTTGTGTTTACGAGACATTGACTCATTCTGCTCTTTTCTGCCTTGTAAAATATTTCAGTTCTGTTTCTTTTCCAAGTGTCTCAGATGGGTCATCTTTCTGAGGAATAGAAATTATATCATGTAACTTATGTGATGAACCAAAACTCAAAACAAATTTTTTTATTAGACAATTGCAAAATTGTTAAAGTGAATAAGTACAGTTAGAAGCCACAGGAAAAGGAACGGACAAAGAAGTTTTGTGAATAATAAATAAAAGTTTTGACAAGTTATTTGGTAGAAATTATTTACTTGGCTTTGTTTTAAGATATTAATTAATTTAATAAGGTAGTAATTAGATGTATCAGAAAAAGTTGATAAACCATTACTATAACAAGGCTTTCAGTCAGTGTCATTTTTTTAAAAGACGTATTCTAAAACGGTAAAAAAATTACCAGCTCTGATTTAAAATTCAGCTTAACTTAATGGGAAAGGAACGGTCTTCTAATTAAGTAGTGCCATCAAAGTGCATAGTTATCTGTGTTACATCTACATCAAATAATGTTAGTTAATACATGGAGTTCGAATCTTATGCTTTTCTTAAGTTTTATGCTAAAGACTACTCCCAGGTGACTTGATGGTACTCAAGATAGTCATGGCTGTCATGTCACAACTGGCAGATGTGAAACTGGATAGATCTTCATCTTTGTACCAAAAGTTTGCAGTACAAAGAAATTTGGTAAGCTCGTTACTTAAAATAAAGGTCATTATTTCAAGCATTTTTTTAAGTTTCTCTAAGTGACAAAGTTTGAATTTAGGACTAAGAAAAAAAACAAAATACCGGCACTTACTGAGCCAGTGAGGATCAATATATAAAATAATGTTTCAATAAAGGCCTTAAGTGTTTTTTGACATTGTCAGTTTGAAGATAGTTATGTGCAAAAGAGCCTGTGAAATCAGGTGATTGCATTTTAAGATTTCACCTTGATTGCAGTAAAGAATTATAGTAGAAACAATGTTATTAAAATGTCAAAACGTTTAGTTAATCATATTCTACATTTTGGAAAATCTTAAACTGTACATAAATAAATATTTTCTTGGTTTGTTAAGTGTTAATCACACTTTTAGTAGTATAAGCCATATATATATTTCTAATTATGACATCTATAATCAAATTATCCAAGAGAACAGTTATTACTGTTAGATTTATTTTATACCCCTACTGTATCTGAACAACATAATGCAATCCATCAATCAAAAAAAGTAATTATTTATTGCTGTTTCTTTCCATTTATAAGGACATTTTTTATCAGCTTGACAAAATGAGTTATGACTCCTATTTTTCAGACTCCACTTTCCTTTAAAAGTTAATTTAGGAACATCAGATACCTAAAATTAAAAATAAAAAAATAATAATAACTTTAAAAAAAAAAAGGACAGAGAGAAAGAAAGCACTTCTTTTTAGATATTTCCAAATAAGTGCCTTTTACTTGTTGTATTTACTAATGTAATACATCTGGTGTTCGGTTTTACCTAACAAGAACATGGTCAACATATCTACACATGGGGTGTAAATCTTTGCTCTCAGTAAATTCATAACACATATTTATACATTAAGCCCAAGAAAAGAAAAAAAGATTATGAAGTTCTTTAAGTAAATGACAGTTTTCCTAGTAAATATTTCAGAAAATGATTAGCCAAACATTTGATTCAACAAGTGTTGATGAAAACATCTGAGATGGTAACCATTAGAGGTGTTTTAATTTTATCTCTGGGTTGCATAATTTGTCTTTCTCTATTGTCAGACACAGAGTATTTTATTTATTTATTCCTTTTTTATATGTTTATTTAGTTAAAAAGATTCTGTTAACATCTAAATTATTACACAACTCTCAACTTCCATCATAGCAGCCATGGTGAGCACTGATGAATTAAAAAAGAAAAAAAACCTCCACTTACAGTGAGTTAACTTTTCTCCATGCCATAGAGAATGGAAACTGGCTAGAAAATGGTAGTATTTCTAATACATTATCTCCTTATGGGTAAGCAGTTAGGGATGACTCTCATGGAGCAGGCTAAATAAACTGTCTAGTATTTACATGGAACAGAAACTTCATAAAAAATCTTTAAGCATCATTCTGATGTATTTAGGTCTTCTAAAGAAGTATAATGATAAAATTAATTAAAGAAGATAAAATTATTGGCTTCTTGAAAATACTAGTGCAAAGACATAGTTTTCTAAGAGGAATTTTTGCTATTTATAAACCAACTCTTATTTGATTTTTTTTTAATATTAATGGAAAAATCTGCCTGTTCTCAGGGCTGCATGAATTAGGCATAAACTTTAGTAGCCTGACTGTACCAGTTAAAATGGTGATCTAATCAGAATCTTAAGGCAAAGAAACCCTTGTCATCACACCCATCTGAAACTCTTCTAGCTTTTTGATTGTGCTAGAGCTTCATTCTTTCTACTTTCAGCTGGCAAACACCAAAAAGCAAACACCAAGTGAAATTCCAATGTAAAATCTATATTGTAACAATAAAAAAATATTTCATCATATCACTCAAATCATCCAAAACTCACTATGGTCCCTGCAGTCCTGTAGCAACAGTATTCACTAGATCATAATTTGCTTAAAAACAATTCACTAAACACAATACATTCACCAAAGGGTACTACCAGGAGTGTAGAGTCTTTGCTGGATGTACTATTCTTTTTCCAAAAAGCTGGAATAATGTGTAGTTAATTACTCATTATTCTTTCCTACACATATTGTGGATGAAACTATATTGCCTATTGATTAGGAATTTTACTACTTTTAGCACTGGATAAACTCAGCTTGTACGTTGTCACAAGACATGTAAATCCCATTAAAGACTGTAACAAGTAAAAATCACAACTAAAGCAAAATAAACTATCGAACTATAAGCTATCAAATGCAACTGTAATAAGTTTAGAATTTTTCAAAAAATCTTCATATTTTTACAGCAAACATAGTAAAATACTTTTTTACAGTTTAAATATGTTGTCATTATTGAATAAATAATCTTACACAATGTCCCATATCTTGTAACACCAAAAAACACATTTTAAATGTATATTGCTCAAACTTTCTTACAACACTGTTGTGGGCAGAATTAACAACAGACTACTAACACCTTCCAGCACTCAAAAAATTGTTAATGTTCTTAATAGCATGCAATAAAAAAAAAAAAAAAATCCTCCAAAACAGCCACCAACTAAGAACATGATTTTATTTAATTATTGTTAATTAGTTATTATAAACATTTTTTATAAAAGTAACTGACAGAGAATGTGGTCACCATCTCTAATCAATATTTTAACTGGACTAAAACTCTGTTCAGAACGTGCTTTCAAAAATCGATAAACTACATGCCTAAAAGCAGACTAAGAGGTGAAGAACAGGTTCATTCATTGCTTCCTGGGCAGGAAGAAAGAGGATGCAAATTAGTATTGTTAAAATCTCTTTCTATGGTCATTCTGAAACTGGAAAGAAATTACACTTTCAAGATACTTGCGCTGTGTCTCCACCTTCAAAGAAATTCTGAGGGATATGGAGGGGGTCTGTGGAATGATAATAAGCCTCAAAGAGCTAGAAGATACAACATAGTAAGAAATACAGGAGTACTCTTTTCCTCATAAAAGGACTGATTATGGATCATAGCTTGAAAAAAAGAGTCTTAGGAAGACTATTAGTGACCCAGAAAAGAGATCAGTTACTGAGAAATGCGGCATATATATGTGTGTGGCATACACACACACATGTGTGTCTATATATATATATCAGTATATGTGGTATTTATTTATCTGTTGTCAAGTTTGAGACTGCTGTGAGGAGAGTGTTTAGAAGACTGAAAAATCAGGCAAGTTAAAACTAAATTTGTTAAATGAATTAACACTTTGCACTAATGTTTAATCAACACATAAAATATATTACATACATGCCCCTATACTACAGAACTGATGCTGCATAGCTAGCACTGGTAGGTTCAGTACTCGAAGATGCTTAGTTACTGAAGTCGAGAGGAGAAAGCTTTGGAACTCTTTGGTGAAAGACACTGGAACTGATGTGGGCTTGTGTTCTTCATTTGCTATTTAGCTTCTTCGTGCTTGATGGGTTTTTGTTTTCAGCCCTTCCTAAAATGGGACCTCATCTGCTACCAACACTGCTGCTTTTGATTATAGTTTTGCAAGTCATCTTTCTTCTGTTTTCGGCCAGATGCCCTGACTACTTGCAGAAACTTTTATCATTGGTGTGTCTTCTGGAGCAGCTATATGTCTGTGCTGCTTTGGAGCTCACATACTTATGTATACATTGTGATTAGGAATGTCATCACATTGTTAACAAGTACTTGTATACTGCTGTTGGTCGCACCATATTCATATTGTTTTGTTATGTTCACATTTGTAAGCAAATTAATATTTATATATTTTGTAAGTAATTAACTATATCGATATTTATATAATTGTAATTAATAGGTGTCACAGGCCTCTACTCTGGAAAGAAAAGGAGAGATAAATGAACATATATTTTACACAATGTTATTCTTTCTTTTCCGTAAGTAAAGCAAAAGACTTCTCTGTTTCACTATGAGAGGAATCAAATACAGTATATAAGAAAACTTTCACATTTATTTGAGTTGTCTTTTACCTCTAATCTTAATAAATTTACCATTCAAATTATAAAAAGCCCTGGCCATTGCTTGGATAACTTCAGGAAAATTGTCCATGAGACATATTCCCAGGATACAGAAACTTTGTCAAAATAATACCAAAGAAGAATGAGGATACAGCCCAAAAGTCACAGAAGTATAGATGAAACAAGCAAACAAACAAGCAAACAAACCATAGCTGAAAATATTACTGGTTGGTTTAGTACACTGGCTGAAATGCTGTGATGACTCCAAAAGTCAAGATACTGGGAAGTTTGTGTGATCTGGATTCCACAGACCCATAACAAGTTTAATGAAAGAGGTCACCTATCAGGCAAGTCTGGATGAATATTCCCACTCTTCAGATTCAATCTTAAAGGTTAGATTCCCTTCATCTTTCTGATCTCTGTAAATAAGTTAAATGTGCTTCATTTCCAGCCTACATTTTTGTAACAATTCTTAAGTCATAGAAAGGCAAGTTTAACCAAAGAGTTAAATTTTGGATGAACATTTAGGCTCCTGAGAATCTATGCTATGCTAAAGGCTATTTGTAACCCCTAATTATTTCAGCTAATTTGATTGCTACTATACATTATGGGTTGCTTTTTTTTCTAAACTCTTAACCTGACACACACCTCCAGCTTTGAGGACCTGTGTGTGAGGTGATCATACCTACCTAGGGCTAGGCACAAGGTGGTTATTACATTATATTATTATATATTTATTATAGATTATTATATAGTAAAAAAAGAAAACTATCTTAAAAGATAATGTTCTTCACTGGAAACAAACAAACAAACAGACAACCCTCTTCCTCTCCCCAAAAAATTGTATTTTAAAACCTTCAAAAATAATGAGACAAAACCCAAAAGAAGGCATAAAAAATAGGGCTAAGACATCTTTGGTAATCTCATGTGGAGAAAGGCAAAGTTTCAAGTCCCCAACCTGACAGATGACAGTTTGGCAAATACGACTGTCTCATTTAGTCACTCCACTGGATCTGTGCTTCTTCATGTAAATAAAGAAACACGAATTGAATTAGCCATGTTCTTTACAACCTACATGAGGAAAATATTATTTAACTCTGGGATCAGTCTTACATTGGCCAAATGAGTATTTAGTTGTACACACACATAAATTGCCAGCAGGACTAAATACTGAGAAAAATGATTCCTGATGAATTAGGGTGTAAAGCTGGAATGGAAAACAGAACCTGTGAGGGAGGTACCATGTGGTCACCAGATGGGTCTGCAGCCAGGACTCTCCTGCATAATTTTTTTCTTATGCTCTTCAGTTTCAACTAAAACTGCTATAAATGTCCAAAATAATTTTTGAGAGAAAATCTAGTCTCTGCTCTTTACTAAGGGCTCTTAATGTCTTTTTTTTTTCCAATGGAGAAAAAATGGTTTGTTGGCAATTTTCTGGTGACCTATATGTAAGAACAGGGATAAACACAATGTGCTATAGAATAAAAACATTGATTTAAACCTAATGCTGACTCCCAGGTTTCTCCTATATTTGCTCTCTCAAAGGAAAACACATGTAAGATCAGATATGTATTCCCTTAAGCTAGGCAAACATGGCATATATGAAGCACTATTTATTTTGCTTCCAAATGAACACAATAGAAAAGGTGGAATATATCATGACGTATCATAAAAAAAGATCTCCCAGGACTGGGGCTGTATTTGGGGAAATTTACCATCTATTTTGACATACAGGAACTTTCAGAATGCAATGTAGATTATCTCTGTGTCAGTCCCAGGATTATAAAAAAAAAAAAAAAAAAGAAAGAAAAGAACATTTCATACCTAGTTTAAAATTAAATTCAGTGTTCTACAAAGCCATTGATCCAGCTAAATAAGCTTTCAACTGACAGGGAACGGCAAGCCTATGCTCCTCTGCAAGGAAAAGGGAGCCAGGAACTGGAAATCATAGCAGGCAGGGCAGCAAGCCTGCCACCAAGGGACCCCATTACTGAGTACACATGCAAGAAGAACAGAAGATTGGTGGCAGTGACCAGGGTCAGCCAACATCCCTGTGATAGCCAGACATGACCATGCAGGTCTAAGAACAGGCCAGGAAGCCAAGTCAGCAAGGGCAGGTCATGGACAGCAAGGTGTGATGCTGGGTAGAGGCACAGCTGCAGCAAAACTCACACAAAGACCGAGGGCAAGGGCCTGAGCTTAAATACAGCTTCCGAGGAAAGGGGACAGAGGTCCCAGAAGAGGCTCCTACAACACATTCTCAACAGCTTCTGTGTTTTCACAGCAGTTTGATCCCAGATTACACAGCTGAGCAAAATCAGAGCTGACTTTGAACACTGATAGCCAAACCCCTAGGAGTTGAGGGAAGAGGCTACAGACCCTGTTAGTTCTTTCAGTGTCCTGGTACCTGCATCAGTCTTTTTTTTTTTTTTTTTTTTTTTCAGTCAACAGGAGTTTAAATGCTGTAAGAGTTTGTATCCTCAGCCTTTGGAGAAGACAAGACATTTCACAGAAGCAGAGTATTGCCTCAAGATTTCCAGCAGTTTTTCCTTTGATCTGGCTCTGGTCAGTACTGTACAGCCATTTCAGTTTTGGGAAATACTTAGATCAGAGGGCATAAAAATACAAAAATAACAAAACAAATTTAGCAAGTATCCTTACACACATACAAAAAAAAAAAAAAACCCTAAGGTGTTTTTGGTTTTTTTAACACAGCTTTGAAAGATATCACTTTAACTTGCTTTCCAGATATGAAGAGTCGGGAAATAGAAGTGTATGTAAGAGTTCCATTTATCTAATTCATATGCTATCTTTTAGAGAGAAGAAAGTGCTCCTTCAATTGTTTCAGTAGCACTTTCAAGATACTGTAATGCATTTAAACTGTTTCAATGAAATTTGATTATAGCTGCTTGTTTAACAGTTCTACCAAATTGTGAACCCTTTATCTCAAAGCTTATAAAAAAAAAAATCATGACAAAAATTAATACAAATTCTTCATTGTATTTTTTACACTGAAGAATCTTTTAATTTACAGATGGGTAGATGTTAAAGTGTGATATAGGAAACCTCTTTATTTCCATATTCCTTTACCACTTTAAATAAGAATCTTCCTTAAGCTGCAGTTAAGAAGGAACAATTTTTAAGCTTTGGGAGCTAGGAGACAAAACATGTCTACAACACATACATAGAAAAACATTTCCTCAAATGTCTACTGGTTCATGTAGTGTATGACTAATACAAGATGTCAGACTCCTTATCATCTTTTACTCTTTCTGCTATGTTGACTCAGACACTATGAGGTTTTGTTCCCTCCTTATCACAGTACAGAGATCTTGTTTGTCACCTGGACTGTAAATGTTGTTGATCATACCATGTAGCTTTCTACCCTAAGGCTATTGAGTTTGAGCACTATCATCACACATCTCAAATCTGCATATTGTAAACTTTATTTGCGGTATGTATTTGATCCATTCAGACAAGAGGTGATGCTCTAGTATTTCTCCACAGTAACTTGCAGACAAGTTTATTGAAGTCTTTTAAGAATCGAAGGGATTAAATATAGCCAAAGCATTCCAAATTAATAAATCTTTAAAAATGAACGTCTGAAACACTGTTTCAGAGCATTGCTTCAGTTACTGTGAAACTGTGATTTCTGGTTGGGGTTAACGATGTGGAAAGAGTATGAGATGAGGTCTAATGTCAGACTACTACCAAGTGCTACAAATTATAGAAGGAAGAGTTGCCTACTTTGAACCATTTATTGTTAAATAATACCCAGTCTGCTTCAGCTGTATTCCTAACAGCCTTATTTTTACTTATGACACCTAACAGATAAGGAATAAAGCTATTGAAGTCAATACATTTGAATTAACACTAATCAAAGAAAATTAAAAAACACACAATATATTTTTTTTCCATGTTAAAAAAAGCAAAAAACAAAAAACATAGTAAACATAGGTCAAAGTACAACGAAGTTTGGAGAGCTAAAGTTGTTTCGTTTTTTCCAGGACTAGCTCCACTTCAGGGATATAAAAACTATTTTGATAGAAATTCCGATCCACATTACATTTCTTCAGGGTAAATCCAGAATCATACTGTTATATTCATGAACATAAGACAACAAAACTACCTCTGATTTTCTGCTCCTGTAATAACATCTGTAAAGACAGATTAGGAACATTTTGGGGTTTTTTTGAAATTAAATGCAAATGAGCTAGCTGCAGAAGGAACAACACACTAGAGAATAAGACCTATTGTCCACAGAAGGGATCTTCAGTAACTGCCCAACATTACAGAATTTCATCAATGAAGGAGGAAGTGGTTTATAAACTACTCATAACTTTTCCCTCCATTTAAAACAATCTAAACAACATCATTTGTGATAAAACTTTTTATATATAGAACTAATCTTCATTCTTTGGAAGGTTGTTGACGATTTAGGAGATCATTAGAAGTAGTCATAGTAATTTGGCTATTTAAGTGGAATCTCTCCCTGCTAAGTTAAATCCCTCTCTGTTAATATAATCAATTTAGAGTAACTCCCTTGAATTTGAAAATGGTATAGCTTTATGCTTAGTTTTATGTTCAGTGAAGTAGCTGCAATCTTCAAGACTACGTAAGAATTTCAGATACTGAACTTGTAAGCTTCTCGTTTTCCCATTTTCTGGGAACACAAGATGCTTTGCCAGAGCTGCTCTGACACCCTTTCCAGTACAAACCAAAGACATTGCAATCACTGCTAAACTGTCTCTGGCATATTTCCTTTTCTTATCCTAACTGGTTTTTGAGTTTTCACTACTCTACTTGTATCACTGTGAAAGATTCACCATACTTGCAAATTTGGGATTGATGATATGGGTAGGATTGGGATTGAGATTTGTATTAGTTGCCACCAAAGAAAATGACATTTGGCAGCCCTCTATGTTATAGAATCATAGAATCATAAAATAGTTTGGGTTGGAAGTGACCTTGAAGATCATCGAGTTCCAAGCCCTCTGCCATAGGCAGGGACACCTCCCACTAGACCAGGCTGCCCAAGGCCACATCCAGCCTAGCCTTGAACACCTCCAGGGATGGGGCACCCACAACTTCTCTGGGCAACCTGTTCCAGTGCCTTACCACCCTTAAAGTGACAAACTTCTTCATAATGTTTAATCTAAACCTGCCCTCTTTCAGTTTGAAGCCATTCCCCCTATCCTAACACTACATGCCCTAGTAAAACGTCCTTCCCCAGCTCTCCTGTACGTCCCCTTTAGGTACTGAAATGCGGCAATAAGATGTCCCCAGAGCCTTCTCTTCTCCAGGCTGAACAGCCCCAACTCTTTCAGCCTCTCCTCAGGAGAGGTAGTCCAGCCCTCGGATCATCCTTGTGGCCCTCCTCTGGACATGCTCCAGCAGGTCCATGTCCTTCTTATGTTGGGGACTCCAGAGCTGGATGCAGTACGCCAGGTGGGATCTCACAAGAATGGAGTAGAGGGGCAGAATCACCTCCTTTGACCTGCTGGCCACACTTCTTTTGATGCAGCCCAGGATACTGTTGGCCTTCTGGGCTGCGATCTCACATTGCTGGCTCATGTTGAGCTTCTCGTCAACCAGCACACCCAAATCCTTCTCCTCAGTGTTACTCTCTAGCTATTCCCTGCCAAGACTGCATTTGTGCTTGGGATTGCCCCATCCCAGATGTAGGACCTTGCACTTGGCCTTGTTGAACTGCATGAGGTTGGCTTGGGCCCACCTCTCCAGCATGTCCAGTTCCCTCTGGATGGCATGTCTCCCCTCCAACATGTCTACCTTGCCAAAAAACATTGCCAACTCCCATCCCAGATGTAGGACCTTGCACTTGGCCTTGTTGAACTGCATGAGGTTGGCTTGGGCCCACCTCTCCAGCATGTCCAGTTCCCTCTGGATGGCATGTCTCCCCTCCAACATGTCTACCTTGCCAAACACCTTGGCAAACTTGCTGAGGGTGCACTCAACCCCACTGTCCATGTCACTGACAAAGATGTTGAACAGTACAGGTCCCAGTACCGACCGCTGAGGAACGCCGCTTGTCACTGCTTTCCACTTGGACATCGAGCCGTTGACTGCAACTCTTTGAGTACGACTGTCCAGCCAGTTCTTTATCCACCGAGTGGTCCATTTGTTGAATCCATGTTTCTCCAATTTAGAGACCAGGATATCATGTAGCACGGTGTCGAACGCTTTGAACAAGTCCAGGTAGATGACATCAGTTGCTCTTCCCTTGTCCACTGCCATTGTAACCCCTTCGTAGAGGGCCACCAAATTTGTCAGGCATGACTCGCCCTTTGTGAAGCCATGTTGGATGTCACCAATCACCTCCTTGTTTTCTATGTGCCTCAGCAGAGTTTTCAGGAGGATCTGATCCATGATCTTGCCAGGCATGGAGCATTATCACCTGTCCTTGGCCCAGGACCTCTTTTCATCTCCCCAGGGCTCTCAGTCCCTGCCCCAGTGATGCCACAGCAGGGCCACAGGACCATTCCTGACCAGCCTTGGCCTGTCTCCAGCCTCATGGTGGCGCTCAATGCACCTAGCTGACCCTTGGCCTGCTCTGTGCCCTGGCTAGGGGCAGGCAGAGCAAGGACTCCCAGCCAAGACCCATACCACTACCTTTGGGTTTTGGTAGTGGGACTGTCCCTGGCCACAAAGGCCTGCCCTGACATACTGTGGGGAGCCCTCTTGGCCCCCAGTTGATGGCCCAGGGCAGCCACCAGCCCCTCATAGTACCCTGACACAAGACAGCAAGCTTTAGCTTTTACACTATAATGTTCTAACTAGAGGCGACCAATATTTGAGTTCCTTATGCATATTCTGTTTGATGACTAAAGGTACATCACAGCATTTATGTTAAGATGTAAATAACTACTTGTAATATATACCTTTTTCATGTATAATATCTTATAGTTGCATTCAACATGGAGTTAAACAAATCCATTTAGATTTTCAGGATCTCACTGGGGTTTCTTTGGCTGGGCTGTGCCTGAAACTTGTGTTAGGCACAATTCCTCAGGCAGGTCTTCCAAGTGATGTAAGGCTAGCACCAAAGAATGCCAAAATTGTTGGTTGTTGTTTTTATTATATCACTTCTTAGTGACGCGGCACCATTCATGGGTTAGCCATCTTGCATCCTGAATTAGATCAGAATTGGAACTAGTCAGGTTATTGACAGTCAGTATTCACAGGGTTCAACGGAGCCGGTTTTTTTGACTTTATTTTTTTCAGAGTGAGTCATCTATCTTAAATACCTACTTTAGCATTACTGTCTCAGTCACACAGGCACAAACATGTACACACATACACATGAAAACAGGAGCAATATGTCCCACCAGGCTTGTCACAATATAGATTGTATCCTATTCTCAGTTACTACTTTTCTGGTCAAAGAGATGTCAGGAGGAAGTTCCACCTTTTGGGTTAAATTTCTCATGATCACAGGTAGAAGGCACAGTCCTGCAGCATGACTTTGATGTGAGTGCTCGACAAAGACAGAGAAGAAACCAATTTTATCTTTAAGATTCAGAATTTCCTTAGGGAAATTGCCAACATAACGGTTTTTGGTTTTTTTTTTTTTTTTCCCTGTATAAATTCTCTCACTGATTGCCTTGGTAGTTCAAACCTGACTCTGCCCTAGGTCTGGACAACACAACACAGGGATCCCTGAACCTGAGCATAAACCTCATTTGGGTCAGAGTAGAGATAAGACACAGCCTGAATTTACAATTCTGAATTGAGTTGGAAATCCTGGTGGCTAGGGGTAAAATCATATGAATCTTTCTCCTTAAAGATAAGTGCTTTCAAACTGAGATGGCATTCCTACCTAGGCAGTCCTCTGATGGGAACTCTGTTTTAATTAACTGCAACAGAAGATAATTCCTAACCAGTTTAAGAGCAAAAAAGAAAAATAAATCTTGCTGAAAATGATGCAATATCAGCACATAAGTTCTTACATTAGTGCAATTGTTCACTTTAATCCCATTTTAATAAAAATTGACAGAACTCCCTTATTTATAAAACTATAGGAAATGTAAATGGAAAGACATTCAAATTCATGAACTGAAATTTTAAAGTTGATTAGTCATTTCATACCAACATCTGTTAATGTCAAATAAAAATGTTTCCAAATTGATTAGACTGTTTTGAAATTGTTAGTCAACACGCCTAGAACCCTGTGGTGTTGTTATGACAGCCACTTTAAAGCCAAGGAAAGATTTATTTGCTATATTCTTGAAAAGGTCAGAGAGAAAAGTACTTACACAAGGACAATGCACACAGTGTTATATAAACACAACAAGGTAGTAAGTTCAAATATTTGCCCAAATAGAAATAACTCTTACCTGTCATTTTTAAAATGACCTTCCGATTAAAAGAGCATACCAAAGTATTTGTGATGAATTTGAAGAGGCAGTAATTCAGTTTTTCACATAGACCAGTGAGACTGGGCATGTTTCACTCAGATTGGTTTGTTAAATATTTTATAGATCAGTTTTCTGCTTCTATTGAATTGGAGTGTAATCATAACATAATATTTTCTTTACTGTTGAGGAACACGTCAAGAAGCTTTTTATATTTGATTATTTATTTCCAGGGTAGATAATTTATTCATCAGCATCACTTGGTTACTGTACCTGTCTTCAAGAGCAATTTTAGTTAATGTAATCTGACAGAATTGTTATGATGAATCAACAAACCTGGCAATCTAAATAGAATAATCCTTAATGTCGGCTAGTAGAATGTATCAATTGTTTCATGTCTTTTATAGAACAAAACCAAACCAAACCAAAAAACTAACCTCATGCAAAACCTCCAACCTGTCACTGATTTAATTGCTGATAACAATATGCTAAAGCTCTTTATTACAAAAGCTATTTTCTGCATATTATTATTATATTTGGTCTTGCTGGAATGGAGTTAGCTTTCTTCATAGCTTTGGATACGTGACTAAACCAGTGGTGGTAACACAACAACATTGTGGCTATTGCTGAACAGTGCTTGATGACAGCAAAGCTTTCTCTTTTTCTCACTCTGCATAACCTGCCACTTCAACAAGTAGGCTGGGGGTAGGCAAGGATTTGGGAGAATTTTGTATAAACTAAGCATAATTCTCCTGTGTCTCTCCTTGTATGCTTATAACATTTATACAAAACTAATGGAGTGGCGGTATCAACACAATCATTGGTATACTGCTTATATTATTTTCCAATTGTACCAGCACACTAATTTGCAAGTCAAGAGATATCCCATATAAAGTCTCACACCATCATTTTCAACATTTTTTAAAACTTGATCCTTGAATGCGTTCACATAATCTTTTATAGACTGACTTACTCTTCCTGCAATGTAAATTTGTGGCCCCTCTCTGCCCATGATCCAACTGTGTTGGAGAAGAGCCATGTCGAAAATGGAAGCCAACATAAATTGTCCTATCTAGGTATGCTGCCCTTACTCTCTCATTTAACCCTCCAGGTTCCATCCAGCTACTGTGAAACTATGCAACGGGACCAGTGAAAACTCGTATATAGTTGCCTGAGTTTGACTCACAGTTACTATTTCAGCTTATCAGTCCTACATGAAAGGAGCACAGTGAGGCAATGTTCCTCTGGCAAACAAACAGCAGTTCCAAAGGCTGATACATGATTGATAATTGAAAACTATAAAGCTAACATTTGCAAAATGCCTGTGTGGACATATCATGGTAGATTATAACCTGTAAGTGTTTACTATAAGCCTGTAACTTTATTTCTTTTACATGCCAAGAGACATAGGTGGAATCAAGGTTCCAACAACAAAGTTAAGTTTTGCATTTTTGTTATTTTGTCATGGAATTCATGATTTCTCCCATCTTTCTAGAATTCAGTCCTCATGCACATGCTTTAAGGTGTGCATTACCTTTTTCTCTTAACCAAGAAAAAAAAAGAAGAAAACAAACAAACAAAAAAAACTTCTACAAAAACTATAGTTCAACAGTGCCCTACATTATGTTTTTTAATTGAAACAGTACAGGTCAAGACTGCATTTGGCTGAGAAAATCAGCTTCTCCAGCTGAGCTCTCATCCCCCTTTTTTTCAGACAAGGGTTAAAGAGCAAGGGAATTGTCTTCTTTCCCTGAAAGAGCACTGGGGAATGGGGCCATTGGGAAGAGCCATTTCCTGGTTTTCTCTAGGGGATGTCCTCACTATAAGTCTTACTGCAGTTTACTCAAGCACCCAGCTCTTTGCTGAATAATTACTTTCTCTACTAAGATAATTTGAACCTTTATATTTTGTGGGGAAGATAAACACAATCTTCCTCATCAGGTCAAGAAAGATTTTTCTCTCGGCTCCCAAAATTATATTGATAATATCTGACACAGACACACATGCCCCAAATATTCTGATTTAAGGGGAAGATCATACTTGGAAGAAGGGAGTTGTTCACAGGCTGTTGGAAGTCTCTACTACAACATGAGGATGGTGTTCGTGGTTTCTCAGAGAGGTTGTTAGCTTGCCCACCATTTCAAGGGATATCTCTCTCTGGGTTTTATATGGGATCCTTATAAGAGTTATTTTGCTTTTTCCTGTCAGTTCACATGAAATCCATCCATCTTTTGTGAAGGTCTCATTTTATTTTTGAGAAATGAACATAAATGAATTCCATTTTCACCCTCTGTTGAGCATAGATATATATATGCATGTTTCATTAAGTTTGGAAACAACAATCAGAAGTGACTTATCCATTTGTATCTCAGAAAACTTTTGAACAGGATCTTGGCAGTTGGAAGTGTATTACCTGTCTATCTGCTAGCTTCCTTTGTTGGGAAAGAACAGCAATGCTCATAGCAATTAGCATGAGTCAAGTACAGTCAGTACAGACTGTAAAAAACTTAACTGACTTTTTGCTCTCATAGAAGTAGATAAAATACGATCAGCCAGTTTCTGATGGGTGCTTTTTCATATAATCATAGAATGGTTTGGGTTGGAAGGGACCTTAAAGATCATCTAGTTCCAACCCCCCTTCCACGGGCAGGGACACCTCCCACTGGACCAGGTTGCCCAAAGCCCCATCTAGCCTGGCCTTGAACACTTCCAGGGATAGGGCACCCACAGCTTCTCTGGGCAACCTGTTCCAGTGCCTCACCACCCTCAGAGTGAAAATTTTCTTCCTAATATCTACTCTATATCTACCCTTTTCCAGTTTGAGGCCATTACACCTTGTCTTATCGCTACATGGCCTTGTAAAAATGTCCCTCTCCAGCTTTCTTGTAGGAGCCCTTCAGATATTGGAAAACCACTATAACGTCTCCCTGGAGCCTTCTCTTCTCCAGGCTGAAAAACCCCAACTCTCTCAGCCTGTGTTCAGAGAAGAGGTGCTCCAGCCCTCTGATCATCTTTATGGCCCTCCTCTGGAACCGTTCTAACAGGTCCATGTCCTTCTTGTGCTGAGGACTCCAGAGCTGGACACAGTTCTCCAGGTGGGATCTCACAAGAGTGGAGTACAGGGGTAGTTCACCTCCCTCGACCTGCTGGCCACGCTGCTTTTTATGCAACCCAGGATGCGGTTGGTTTTCTGGGCTGCAAGAGCACATTAGCAGCTCATGTTGAGATTCTCACCCACCAGCATCCCCAAGTCCTTCTCCTCAGGGCTGCTCTCAATCCATTTTCTCTTCAGCCTGTATTTGTGGTTGGGATTGCCCCAACCCACATGCAGGACCTTGCACTTGGCCTTGTTGAACTGCATGAGGTTGGTATGGGCCCACCTCTGCAGCCTGTCCAGGTCCCCTGGATGACATCCCTTCCCTCCAGTGTGTCAACCGTGCCACACAACTTGGTGTCATTGGCAAACTTGCTGAGGGTGCACTCAATCCCAGCATCCATGTCGCTAACAAAGACTTTAAGTAGTACCAGTCCCAACACTGACCTCTGAGGAATGCCATTTGTCACTGGTTCCCACTTGGACTTCAAGCTGTTGACTGCAACTCATTGAGTGTGGCCATCCAGCCAGTTCTTTATCCACCAAGTCATCCACCCATCAAATCCGTGTATCTCCAAATTAGAGACAGGGATGTCATGTAGAACGGTGTCGAATGCTTTACACAAGTCCAGGTAGATGACGTCTGTTTCTCTCCCCTTTTCCACCAATGCTGTATTTCATTGATAGCTACTGAATCTGTTTCAGATGAGTACACATTTCACCCAAACATATCATTACTATGGATGAAAGTGGTAGTTTAAAAATCTGCATTGTCTCTAAGGACATGTCCCAAACAGATGAACCATATTGGGTAATGAATAATAATAACAATAATAATGATAATGATAATAATAATAGTAATAACCACACAAATCAAAACAAAACCAGGAGTCTATTGTTTATCAGGATTTTGCATTTCCAAAGGATGTGTGGGAGGAAATAGATCTTTCTTAGTTCTGATATTTGGTTTCTTATGTGAGTAACATTTTCTCGCTTCTACCTTTGCATATAGAATGAATCATTATATAAAAGGTTTTTTTCATTTTAAAGTTTCTTAGTTTTGAGTAATTTCAAGACCCTTGCAGCTAGCTCTTTGGTTTTAGTTAACCAACTACATATAACTAATTACAAAGGTTTTGTTCTCCCTTTAATATGATAGATGAATTCAACAGACAGATCTCTTTAACTATTTTTAAGATGAGGGGGAGGGAAGAGGGTCTCATTTTATACATGCATACTCGAAGAAAAATCAAATAAACTGTGGTATAATTTAAGGCTACATTAGAAAAAATAGCTTATTTGTCATGTTATTTCATCATTATTTAATTACGTACTGATGAACAAATTCCTAAAGGTTTGAAATCATCATTTAAATCCTCTAAATGAAATTTTGTCCATAAACAAAGATTCATGAAACCTTAAATAAGAGTTCTTAGAAGTCCTGGTGAAAAAAGAATGGGTTCATAAATATTTAAGAACAGCAGGGGTCAAGAAATATGTTCTGAAGGAGAATGTGTGATTTTGGTACCTTTTGTATTCTGCAATAAACCAATACAGAGGAGATGTTTAGTTGAGTAGAGACAGTCTTAAGAAAGCTGTGCAATGCATTAAAATTTGGGTTGGAATAATAAAGCCTTTGTAGCAAAATACAGTAATACTTTTTGTATTGGTCATAAGCTGACTTTTTAATAAGACATACATCTTTGTTTGGAATGTGCTACAGATATAAAAGTCGAGTGTAGGCACCCCCTAGAGCTGATGTGAAAGGTCAAGGAGAAAGTAAGGAAAAATGATAAAACTACTATGATATACATTTATCTGTAAGTGAATGAGGAAGAAGAAATGTCTGAAGCCATGAGTTTAATAATGTGCTTTTTAAAGCAAGTATAGTTTAAAATATTATTTGATTATGGACTAGATACTATGATGGCACATTCATCACATAACTGAACTGATTATTCACACACAATTAGATTTAGTTAGGATAGGGACTCTTATGGACACTTTAATCATTTGCTTCATGAATTGAAAAGGGGCATGCATTTGATTTACTGTCATCTGGGCGGGTGATAAAGATCAGCTAGTTGATAAATGTTGCAAATGAATTTGCTGATCGAAGCTATCCTTTCATTTGTTTTGCACAATAATTAAAGATTAATTAAATCAGACATGCCTCTAATGAAAGACTCTTACCTGCAGTTCCCTTCATCCCACTGGAAAATACAAACCAGAGCAAGATGAAAATTCTTCAAAGAATAAGGGCTTGGATAAACAGAAAAGGGAATATTTGTATTGTTCTGCAACTATTGATGTAAGCAATGTATAACATTTACACTCTGCCTATTTAGAACAATAATTACTTTTGGACCCAACATTGGTAACATTAAAAAATGAGCATGCAATCGATATAAAACTTGTAAAGGTTTTTTGTGAGTTTTTTTTTTTTTTTGTGTGTGTGGTGTTATTTTTTTTTTGTGTTGTTGGTGGTTTTTTAAGTGAACATGTTTAAGTGGAAATATGTTTGACAGAGGTAAGTGTAGATTTTAAACTGAATAAAATCTAAATCTACGAATGGTGCAGAATGAGAGCTTTTCTGATTAGTGAATAGAAAGTAGCTACTTATTAAAGGCAATCTTTTGAAATCTTCTGCTTTTTCTGGTTCAAGTGCTTCACAGCAGTTAAGAAGGTGTGTTTGTATATCATGATCAATGCCCTAAATAAATCCTCAAAAAAATTTACATTCTTGGAATGACTAACTAGTTTTGCTCAAATATATGACTCTCTACTTAGGAACTTTCAATTAACTTGAGATCTTTTTGTGCATGCATGTATGTGCATTGGACACTGCTGGTTGTAGCATATTTAATATGCCTGTGTGTTTTTTTGTCTTGCTGTGCCAGATGGTATCTTCTGTACTCCACGGTAGCTTTAGGATCACAATACATGGTGTTAGAGTTCAATTTCTTATCACATAACTTAAACTCTCATGTTGTAAAGTACAAAATTAACAAAAACAAAAGCAGAGAAAAAAAATAAAATTGAAAGGTCATTTCAGTTTTCAGGGTGATTTGTTGGAAAATGGATTGGCACACCAAGAATACTGCGAGTTTAAAAACACTTATTTCAGAGATTTTTCAGGAAGATACAGGAAAAAATCAGCCTGAAATTCAATAATGTGGAACGTAGAGAGACATGTGAGTTAAAAAAAAGGAAAATGTAACAGTTATTTAAAATGCATTTTGGATACCTATTTTCAGTTGAGATGAATTGCCTGTGTAGGTGATGGTCAATGTGAGAGAAAACATGGTTAATTTGAAAACTAACCTTTAGATGGTTAAAACTATGTAATTTGGCTTCAGTCCTAGTGGTTTTGCTGAAAACACTGTGATGAAAAACAAGTGATGAAAAAGAGAGACTATTTCTTCCTTAAATTAATACAGATAACTAAAAGGCAAAATTTTATATAGCACTGAAATATACTTTCATATGAAGATAGAAGGGACTATGTAAACTTACCTTCTTATTTTATGCTGCATTTAATTTTTAAAAGCATCTGGTGGTTGACAAGGTACCTAGCTAAATCTCTTAGCTGCCAGTAACTATAGATTCGTTTATTAGTTATATCCTTCTCTTTAACCAATAAGAAAGTTGCCAAATTGAATAAATAGTTACACAGGTTACAACTAATACAAGCTATACAACAGTTCTGATTGATTTTAATAATTAGAACACTAATGTCAGGATAATTCTGTTTATTCATGAATTGTGATAGTCACGAGTATCCACAATAGTTTTTAATTATTTCTGAATTAAAAGTAATCACGTGCTTTCCCAGGATACCCCTCTAATTTTATATTCCTTGGGCCATTTTATGTTTCCACAAGCCACCAGAGAATTGAAAGAATGAAGGAGGAATGTCTTCTAAAACATAAGCAGTACAAATGGACGGAATTGTCTTTACAAAGACGGTGAGACATGGAGTATACTGGTCAGGGAAACTGTCAAATTTTAAAGTCATATCTGGCATTCTCCCAGAACAGCCATACTGGCATATGTCAGAAGTTGGACCAGAGCTGCACTTTATGCTATAGATACAGTGGCAACCACTGAAAGTTGCTGGTAGCTTTTCTTAACCTTCTGTATCCTGAAAACTTTAGTCACGCTATGGTTCTGTGCCATGCCGCTATATGTGTCTATATAAAGACAGCCACATCTGGCTCTTTATGTGATGTTTTTGAAAGAAAACATGACATTGAATAGGAAGACAAGAGGAAGAAAGAAAAGGTAAAAGCTATCAGGAAAAGCATTTCTAACCATTGCTAAAATGTCATCTCTCTCAAACATGAACAATAGTAATTGCACACAGAAGGTTTTGGCTAATATTATATCATTTTCTATCTTTTGCAAGCATTAATCAGAATACTTTCAGAAATGCCAGTGGAACTATGTTAATGATAAATTTCACAAGATGAGAATCTCCCTTAAGACAAAATCAGGACTGGAACTCAATGGGTTTTCATCTCCAGATGTATGCTTAGCTTGTTCTTCCAGACTTGCAATTTCTGATAGCTTGAGAAGTAAGGCTTCTAGCATATTATTGACAAAGATTGATCTTGAAACCTAGCTTGAAAAATAATAACAAATGTATGGAGTGAGACAATTTCCCCCCTGTCCACCAGAAAAGTCTATAATGGGAATTTGTGTTAGTGGAAAATATACCTCATGGTTCCCATATTCTGTCAGTTTATTTGGTATTGTCCTGCTATTAGGATAACCTTGTTACTGAAGTTCATGTTTCAGGTATTTGCCTTTGATGTTTCTGATGTGTCTGAGATGTTGATTGACTCATCTGATGACAGAAATCCTTCCACATGCTTACTAACTCCTTGGATACAAACCATTGCTTTTACTTTTGTGTTGGATAGTTGGGTTTGAGGATGTTTTTTCCTCTTCCATATACATGCTTTTCTCTTTGACATGTCTGCTTAAAACTTCTGAAGTGAAATGTACCACAGACTAGAGTGGGTAAAACTTCAAAATTGCAACATTGCCTTCAAATAATTTCAAACCCCATAATTTATTGGAATTAAGAACTCATCTTCATTTTAATATTTATACAGATATAAAATCTCAATACTAGAAATCAAAGTAACATTTAGTCAGAGAAATTCAAAGTTAACAAGCCATAAAAGAAAAAAACATTGACTTAAAATTAGAGTGCTTTGGTAAATTTTGTTCTGAAAGATTTGTTTAGTAGTTTTGAAAATCCTTCAATTTTTAATCAAAGTTAGGATGCGAGAAAAGGATACAACTCCTCATAAATTCTGTCAGTTTTACTGACACCTCAAGAGATCATGGCTGTTTACCTGCCTCCAACAACTGTCACATCTGTGTGTCACAGTAAAATGATAAATCAAAGACATCAGAAGCCTCTCAAAGAGCTTTATATTTTTGCAATGTGAAATGTTTATGTTTCCCAATCTGAAGATCATTGTCTTTGTACTTTACTCATTTTCTTTTAGATTTAGCAGATCAGTTCTAGTCATATTTAAAAGCCTGGTGCTTCTCCTAAAACTGTGAACAATAATGCCTGTGTTACTTTCCATGCCAGTAAGACTTACTGCCCTGGCCTTACTCTCTGGTTATGTTTTTGTCTGATGTCAGCTTCCGAAAAGTTACATTAGCTGACTATGAGAAAACAAGACATTGCAGTCATGGTGCCCAAATGGAATTAATTCACAGCAACTAATTTATTTGTTGTTAACCAATCAATATTTAATATACACAAGATTTTTTTTTCTTCTTACAAGATTAGTGACTCATTCTACAAGTTTTGTGTTCACAATATTTCTCTAATTTGAGTTAGAAAAGTCTGAAGACACATCTTGTTTATCAAAATTAACTTATTAGAACATCTTTCATAGTACTCAAGTGTTCATTTATAGAATAGCTTAACAGAAAGATATGACGTTTCAAGTCTTCTTAACAGGTTTCTATTACCGAATGAATAGAAGTTGAAGAAGAAAAAAGTGAACTTTTAAAAATTATATTTAGGAAGTCAGATAATTTGGATTAGTTAAAATATGACATTTAATTATTTGTGCATGTGAACATGTTACATGGACTAATTATTGTTTCACGATCCTTCCTAGTTTCTTTCAGACTTTCTTCAGAAAAAAAAAAAAAAATTCAGAACACTGAAAATCTTTAACCTAAACAGATGCCCAGAGGCCAGTGGTTTTCCTAACAGGAGGGAAACAATAAAGATATTTTGTAATTGAAGGAAGTACAAGGACAGAAAGACCAAGATTACTCTTGCAATAATATGACTGTCTTTCATAATACTGTGGTTACTTTGTGGTTCACTGTCAAAATCTGACATACATTTATGACATATTTGTGCAGCATATTGAAGGAAGAAGAATAAATCGACATTATATTTCAGGGATTATATTGATACAGCAGAGCCTGTAAATATGATTTTTGATGTTCCTAGTGAAAAGTCTTGGACTCCGCTCTGACTTAAGGACACAGGTCTCAGGGCTGGCCTGGGCTTATGTTGCCTGTAGCTGGGCTGAGCTGGTTTCAGCGCCTGCCTCGGGGCCAAGTGCCTGTTGCCTCCCCTGCCTGAGCTTGAGCTCTGCCAGTGCCTCCGTGGGAAGAGTTTGGCAAACCCAGGGGGTCACTGCCCAACAAACAAGAGACCCTGCAGGGAGCTGAGCTTGGGGATGCGGTGGGACAATGCTCACTCAGGTGGGAGCAGCCAGAAGGCAGCAGCCCGGGACGACACTTTAAAATAAACCCAACCTGATTCCAGGACAGAGGGGTTTCAAATCACAATGTTCCTGGCAAACAACTCAGGATGATGGTGATTTATCATAAAATCCTTCTCTGTTCTTCTTGAGGAGGCTGGCACCATCACCTTCAAACCTCAAGGGATATTGGAAGGGGAAGCACATCATCAAGTGAACAGGGATACATAGGAAGTGGTTTTATGAGATAATTTCAACTGTACTAGGCTTTTCTGTATCAAATAATTTGAACTGTTACACTGTTAAAACATTCACTGGATTGGCACTACATTTTTAGCTCCATCTGTATGTGCATTTCCTTTTCCCCAGAACAAGTTCTTGAGTGTAGGATTGCTGGGGGTACTTTCTGAATACCTGGCAGAACATCTCTCCTTGTACAGCAAAATAATTCTTATGACGGAGTAGGAATGTCATGAAACCTGCAATAGCTAGAGATGTATTTGGAGTCTTAAAGATGAAACATTCTCAGCAGGCTTTCAGCATCAAGAATAAAACAGTACTAGTTTACTAGTAATCCCCACTCCTCAGTAGGAAATATCAAGGGAATCTACTCAAGCCAATAGGGAAGAAGAAAGAAAGAAAGAGAGAAAGAGAGAAAGCGAGAAAGCGAGAAAGCAAGAAAGAAAGAAAGAAAGAAAGAAAGAAAGAAAAACTCAGCCTGTCAGCCTGCCTGTTTTCATGTTTTGGAGTAGGCCCTACACGCAGGGTAAAGTCTTTTCCATCCATGGTTCTAACAGGTGGAGTAACTTTGGATTTGTTGTCTTTGACTTAGGTTAACAAGCATTATGACCATAATCATTTTGTCATCTTTAACTCTTCATTATACCTATAAAGTAAGAAAGAAGTCAGCCATTGCAAAAAAGGATGTTTCAGAAAAAAAAAAAAAAAAAAAAGATAAGACAGCATAAAAGCTTATTAGAGAAAGAGCAGGGGAGATGAAAAAGATATTTAAAAAATATGTAGTTTTCTCACTGAGCATTGAATTTTTTCCTGAAAAGAAAAACAAAAAAAGCCCAAGACTCCCCCAATTTTAGCATAGTAATTATGATAGACACAGTAACACAACTGAAAGATTGATACAGCTTTCATGATTCACAAAAAATGTTCATGACCTGTTAACATCAATTTTTCCTCCACTTTTCAATTAAAAATGATGAAATTAATTCAAGTAATTTTCTATTGAATACTTTGCTCTACATTTTGGTCTGTTAAGGACTATTTTATGGTGAAATTTATCCCATTAAAACCACTGATTTAGGAATATAATTTTTATACAAGTTAGTGTCATCACGCATGCTTATTTATTTATATACCTTAGGAGCAGTTGAAAAATAATTTTTATTTCTCCTCCGTAATGCTGAACTTGGACCACTAGCTATTAATCAGATATTAATACTTGGTAGTCATTACTCACATAAATTGTGATTCCAGAAATGTTTATAAAGAGAAAAGACAACTAATTTTGGCTTCAGGAGGCATTAGATCAATTCCATGGAAATGATTTTATCTAGTGACTAGATAAAGTATTCAAGATAAAGTGACTAGATAAAGTGAAGATAAAGTCTAGTAAAGTATTCTTCTTCCTATTATGTTGCAATAAAAATTAATCCAAAATGAGCCAGAAACCCATTAATGGGATCAACAATAGAGAAGCAGACATAAGAAAAAAGAAAAAAATATAATGCCCAGAAGGAATTCATATCCACTATTCAGAAATAAAGTAAAACATTCATAGAGAACATCTCAGAAATTTGAGCATCAAAACTTATCAATAAAAAACTAGTGTTTGATAATAAATAATAATGTGATTATGATAATAATGAGATTATAGTTAGTCCTATCTGTTTTAAGGATTTATTTTTTTTTTTAATAAATAAGAAAGTCTGTTATTCTTCCACACAGGATATGTTATTTCCAGTATGTATTTTCAGCTGTACTGAAGAACTGTGAAAATTTTTCATAATTTTTTCTTACCACTTTTAAATGCTTATTACCAGTTTTGATTTTTTCATTTTGAAAAATAAAATTTATTATCTTAATGAAGTGAAAAATCAATTTTGCTGAATTGAGGTGTATTTCCACTAGGAGGAGAAATTGAATAGATACAAACTAAATAAGCAAAACAAAGCTTGTTTTTCTGAAGAGAGCAGGGATCAAACAGAAAACAATGTCTGTTCAAAGGCTCAAAGCTCTGACATAGCCATAGTAGGCTTTTTCCTGAATTACTCTACTAGTACTTATACAGGATATTTGTAAAACTCCCATACACTTTCCTTAAATCAAAGATGTGCTTATTAAAAGGAGGTTGTAAAAGCAAACTCTGATTGAATAAATATATAATACTCTGGACAACAGGCATAAAATGTCCACCACTGTGTAAAAGTGCATATGTTAACTGAGCTTTTATGCATGAGAAGAAATATTGTTGTGGGTTTTTTTTTTTCCTAATAAATAGTGAAATCACACTGAAAAATATGTCCTTAACACCCCAAGAGAGAAACATATTTTTTTGAAGCAAGAAATTTCTGTTAGAAACTGTGGACAGACAATGAGAGGCTGAATGTCTTCAAATTTTTTTGTACTGGTAACATGTGCAGAGCTTTATTTAGTTCTACATCATTGATAATGATTTGAAAATAATAAAATGTTAATTCCACCTTTCTCCTTCAACTAACCTCAGATCTCCATTATGTTTTCTACGAACCTGGCAGCTATATATTAAAAAAGAAAAGTGCACATAAAGGCAGATTCAAAGTTAGAGAAGGCTGAGGAGGACATTCTGCAAAAATAAAGAGGACATTGTGAAAAAAGTAGGATATTGTTAAAGGAACATTAATGATGTCAAGTATCACCAGTTTTTGATCAAATCTTTATGTCCCTGAAAGCAATCACACATGCTGCAAACTTGCTGTGGAAAAGTAGTTCTTTTGAGGACTTCACAATATAAATAGTATGTTTTTAAAAGGATAGAGAAAAGCACTTTCATCTTGACACTGTAGGCTACCATGGGAACAGGTTACAAGGCAAGCACTATCAATGGTATGAATCAATAGAAAGAAAAATCGATAGGGAGCAAGAGACATTGCCCTTGCATTATAAGCTTCCATTTCTTGTGTCCTGAGTACACATTAATTGATCAAACAGTACCTATTTATGAACACCAATTTTAACCATCTGTAGAAAAAAAATAGCAGCCTTGCTTTCTCAGGCTTAAAACCCACAGAATGGTAGTTCAGGGCATAAGGAACAGCAGTGTGTGCTGTCTCATAGCAGAAAGATGCAACTCACTTTTGAAAATATCAGTATTGTGCTATTATATTTCATATTTTAGAATTCACTGTATGAAATAAGGTGCACAGGTGATCCAGAAGAATAAGCAGATAGATACCATTTGCCATAAGACTTACATAATCTATTGGCCATGATGTTGTCCTACATGATAAAAATTTGGATGAAAATCCTTTGCAATGTATTTACATTGAATGATCTTTAATAAATTTAGAAATATAATCAAGTTCTAACTACAGAAAAACATAGCAAAAGTAATAATAAAGAAAAAAACCCCTGTGCCTATAGTGTTTTGTGAAGCTGTGAACAGCTGCCAATGCCATGAGACCTGGAATTTGCACTAACATGTTGATACCAGGATGCTTGATCATCTACTGAGGTGTTCTTTTACAGACCAGGGAAGCCCGTCACCCCGCTCCCATCCCTGTCCTCCTGATTTTTGTGGTACAGTTATGACAACTTATGCTCCAGTTGTGATGATCAATCACAGGGCTCCCACACAGGTATCCCTAGACAACAGTGCTCACACACTTATGTACCTGTCCTGGTTTGAGGCAAAGCAGAACCAATTTCCTTTTCAGTAATCTTACTTTTCGGTTAAGCCTCTTCTAACGCTCTGAAATCAATGGCACATTTTTCAGACAGTATCCGCTTCTAGCAGGTAAGGGCTGATGTTTATAGTGAATACCAAAGAATGGTATGCAGAGAGGCTCCTGCTTATACTTATTGCTATAATGACCAAAGTCAGCTAACATTCACAGGACAGGTGACCCAAAACTGACCAACAGGGTATTTCATCCCATCTGCCTCATGCTCAATATAAAAGCTGAGGGATCAAAGGGGTCAGCTTCTTTCTTCAATGGCTAGCATCTGAGAAGGACTGTGTTTGTCTGCCTTTGATCCTGATCCATGCGTTCCTGAATCCAGATCCATAATCCAGTTCCTGTCCACCGCCAAATCCAGTCTGGGACTTTCCCAGTGCCTGCCGGAGACACGATCGTCATCCTGGGAGCTCAATACTGGGTTTGTATATATTGCATATATATCATTATTTTCTCAATGACATTATTATCTTTCTCTTATTATTATTTTATTATTAATATTTCATTGAAGTAGTTTATTTTCTTTTCAACTTATAAGTCTCTCTCTCTCTTACTCTTCTCTCACTTGGGAGAGAAGTTAGAGAGCATGTGGTTCGTTTTAGTGGCCAGCCCAGCGCAAACCATGGCAGTAACTTATTACCCTTTATCCTATTGATAGGCCCTCCTTTTTGTCATACTTGTAACTTGCTTTTTTTCATCTCAGTGTCCTCCCTACCCTGCTAAGCAACCTGCCTTATTTACTAAAAGCCCATTCAGTCCCAGTTTTGCTAAATCCATATTGAAACTCAGTATTTCTATGTTACTTAGGTAATCCAAGCTCTATATAATACAACTGATGTGGTTACCTATGTATTCTTGGCCTTGCAAGATTGTACTTCCCAAAAGGTGTGGAATGCTCCTCTCCAGGTATCTCTGCAGTTTGGCAATCTTGTACCTTGCTCCTACTTAACCATCAGTGAAATCCAGCAATCCTTCACTGAGCTACCTGTGCCATCAGCTTCCCATTCTGTTATTTAAGTTCAGAAATTTCTCACATCAAATCCAGCAGTTTTGCTCTTCATTTAGCTTAACCTCAGGCGAAAATCTAGTCATTAGCCTAGTTATTTGCTTGCAAGAGCTTCCTTTAAATAGTCCACATGCGAAATAGCCTAGCCTAGAAAAACAAATGCTGTGTGAAAGTTGTGGCTTTGAAAAGAATAACTTTGGGGAAACAGGAAAATATTTACATTATTTCTAAGAAATAATGTGCTTATGTGTTTACCTTGTTTGAATACATTGTCTGAGATAAAGAGTAATTGCTAAAGAAAATAATAAAGAAAGACAGGCAGGTGACTGAATGAAGAGCATCTGATTAAATACAGTGATCGTGAAGGATTAGCCCTTCGGTTTCAACATTCTGTTTGGTGAAAAATAGGAAATTCATATAACACTGGTGTTTTAAAAGGAAAAACAATAAAGCACAAAAAAAAAAAAAAAAGGTTTTCAATTGCTATAGGGTGACCCAGACTGACAGCCAGCACTTTCAGCAAGCAAGAGACCAAGTTGTGTGCCATAGTATGGTGACTATAAACCCAAAGTCTGTTACAGGAAAACAATGTAGGGAAGATCATGAGTTTTGGTTTTGTTTTTTTTTCTCAACATTGTCTGTTAAATGATCATGGATATTATACTTACAGCTAAAATGAAATGCAAGTAATTGTGTCATTTCGGACACTTCCTCTTATTGCATTATTTGAAGGAATCCCTAATACTGCATACACCTTTTGAGAGGGTAGGCAAAACTTCCTTACAGACACTAGAAGTCTTAAATTTTGCATAAGTTGTGCTTAAATCATGATCTTAAAGTAGAACACCCTCTTTGATTTTTCTTAGTAATTCACTCAGTAATTCACAGCATAGATCACACACCAATTTATATTACAACAGCTTAATTCTAGAAGTTGGATTTTTCAAGAATTTGCTACTATCTTCAGCTGAGCTGGAATTGCCTTTTCCTAAACAATATAGATTTTTTGCTATATTCACGCCTTTGGACATATAAACGTGGTCCTCAATTCTCTGGCATTTTGTCAACATCTTGTGATTTTTTGGGAATAAATCAGTCATAAATCACCAGTTAGGGTTGTCTGATGATCCTTTAACCATTACCAGAGCAGATAAACAAAACTGCATTGGATTTCATAGTTATCCTAAAATGTTAGCGTGTGGATGCTATGGGTAGCATGAAGAAATTACCAAAAGTGTTCTTGGCAGATAACAGATTGGTGGTACGTAAAAATGACAGCAATAAAAAGACCTCATAACCTATAAAGCACTAGCTTAGAAAGTAGGGTGATAAAATCATAAGATTTTCTTGTATAAGAAACTCGAAAGTCTGAACAGAAAACTAATTTGCCTGGACAAGTGTATTGGGTTTACGTGGTAAAATTTTGGCAGCAGGGGAGTGGGAAAGTGAGCTGTAGGGAATGGCCTCTGTGAGAAGACAGAAGAGGTTGCCCCCTAGCCAGACACAGCCAGTCCCAACTGGCTCTAAAACAGACCCACTGCTGGACAAAGATGAGCCCATCACTGAAACTGATGGTGCCCCTGTGGTAACATATTTAAGAGAGGGTAAAAAATGCTTGCAGCAGCTGTGAGAGAAGAGTAGAAAAATGTGAATAAAAAAACCCTGAGGACACCAAGATCAGAGAAGAAGGAGGGAGAGGAGGTGCTGCAGGTGCCAGAGCAGAGCTTCTCCTGCAGCCCATGGAGAAGACCATGGTGAAGCAGGTTGTTCCCCTGCAGCCCACGGAGGACTATGATGGAGCAGATATTCACACTACAGCCTGTGGAGGACCCCACACCACAGTAGGTGAAGATGCCCTGAAGGAAGCTGCAGACTGTGGAGTGCCCACACTGGAGCAGGTTCCTGGCAGGAACTGCAGCCTGTGGGTGACCCACGCTGGAGCAGTTTCTTCCTGAAAGACTGCACCCCATGGAGACAACCCTTGCTGGAGCAGTTCTTGAAGAACTGCAGCCTGTGGGAAGGACTGATGTTGGAGCAGCTTGTGAAGGGCTGTACGTCCTGGGAGGGAACCCATACCAGATCAGGGAAAAAGTGTGAAGAAGAAGGAGTGGCAGAGGTGAAGTGTTATGAACTGACTGCAACCCCATTCCTCATATCCCTACACTACTTGGGGTGGGAAGAGGTAGAAAAGTCATGAGTGAAGTTGAACCTGGGAAGAAGGGGGATGTGGAGGGTAGGTGTTTTGTCTTTGTTTCTCATCATCTTACTCTATTGTTAATTGACAAACAATTAAGTTACTCTTCCTTAAGTCAAACCTGTTTTGCCTGTGATGGCAGTTGGTAAGCAATCACCCTGTTTTTGTCTAAACCCATGAGCTTTTTTCACCCTTTTTTCTCCACCATTCTGTTGAGGCGGGGAGTGAGAGAGCAGCCTGGTGGGTGTCCGGCAGCCAAGGTTAGCAGACCACATAGAGTCAAAATACAACTCCAGTGATGTCACTTTATCCATCATGAAGAAGCAGAATTCTGTGGGGAACTAGCTTGAGATCAAACCACAAATCTCAGGGAAGAACACTCTTCAGATGAGAAACTGATATGGCCCTTCATCATTACTATTAAGTCCTGCATTTTTCAATAAAGATTTAGTAATGTGAGATATCAAAATGGCTTGAATGTGGCCCAGTTTTATTTTATAATATGCAGGATCTGATTTTCTGAAATGCTCTGTATCACTGGGTTCATACAATGGAAAGACCATCCTTTAGCACATCTCTAAATCTGCATTTTTAAATGACAATATTCACTGCAAAAAACAGACTTGGACACCACAAAGAGAATAACTTAACATACCTTCCCCAGGTTCATGTCTCATTACATATCACAGAATCACAGTGATATGGTCAGGGTTGGAAGGGACCTCTGGAGATCATCTATTCCAACCCCCTTGCCAGAGAAGGGTCACCTACAACAGGTTGCACAGGACAGTGTCCAGGCGGGTTTTGAATGTCTTCAGAGTGGGAGACTCCACAACCTCTCTGGGCAGCCTGTTTCAGTGCTCTACTACCCTCAAAGTGAAGAAGTTCCTCCTCATGTTAAGATGGAACTTCCTATGTTCAAACTTGTGGCCGTTACCTCTTGTCCTATCACTGGGCACCAATGAAAAAAGACTGTTGCCATCCCCCTGGCACCCTCCCTTTAAGTATTTGTAAGCATTGATAAGATCCCCCCTCAATCTTCTTCTCTCTAGACTAAAGAGACCCAAGTCCCTCAGCCTTTCCTCATATGAGAGATGTTCTAATCCCCTAATCATCTTTGTAGCCCTTTGCTGGACTCTCTCCAGCAGATCCCATTCTTTCTTGAACTGGGGAGCCCAGAACTGGACACAATACTCCAGATGTGGCCTCACCAGGGCAGAGTAGAGGGGGAGGATGACCTCCCTGACCTGCTGGCCACACTCTTCTTGATGCACCCCAGGATGCCATACACCTTCTTGGCTGCCAGGGCACATTGCTGGCTCATGGTCATTCTGTTGTCCACCAGGACTCCCAGGTCCCTTTTGCAGGACCTTAGAATTTCCTGAGTCTTTAGAATTACTCTTATGCTAATATGTTGTTCTGCCTTAATGACATGATTCTCTTGCCATCATTCAGCAGCTTTTAAGTAGTACGAAACATGAATAAGAAGCATGGAGCATGTTCACTCCAAGAAATATTTTGTGTCCCGTACAACTACAGACGTTCTTGTCTAATCTTATAGCATTATTTAGCTAGTCACTGCTTCATGTTGTTCTCAGAAATTTTGCTACTGGAAAACTTTTATCATGCCTCTGGTGATAATTCTAGGGACAGAAATTTTTGTGCCTTCATAAAAGTACCAGTAACCTAAATTAAAGAATGAAAAGGAAGACCATAACGTAAAGCATAAGACAAACCTAAAAGGTGGCAACAAACCCATTTGTAATTTCTGAAATTATTAAATGTGATTAAATAAAATGTTGAAGACAAAAATTGAAGCAAATCACCATTTCATTGGACACTTTCCAAGGGATGGTTCATAAGGCAACAAAATACTGGAATGTTGGTATAAAGTGAATGTTAAGAAAAAAGTTAAGGAAAGTATTTTCAATGTCACGTAAATTATTTTTTTCAAAATGTTTTCATCACTTGATTTTGAGGGAAAGTTATCCTTTAAAATTGGGTTTCACAAAGTATCACAGATTTGTTTACTTTTAGAAATAACACTCAAGTCCTTTAACATTTTACTTCTGAACAGCATCATATTTCTAGAAATAACTGAGAAAACTCCATGCTTAACAATCTGAAGTATATGGAGGGTTTTTTAATGAACACTTAAAGAAACACCTGTCTCTAGCTGTGGCTTATCAACGTATGCTAACTGACCTCCTAGCACCTATTAATACAAATCTGTCTGAAAATTAGTTCATTTGTTACCCTTAGACAGTGTTTTTTTCCAAAGGGGACATTATTTTGTGTGTTTTTACCAATTTTATACCTCTCTTAGCTTTATGGGGGGTGATACGGGAGGACCACACATTCCATGTCCTCCCTTCATTGGAAGACCTGCATAGGTGTCATTAAATAAAATAGTCCTCTTAGAGCTCTTACTTATACCTGTAACTTTCCGGCAGATCCATGTTTTGTGATCAGGAGTATGAAAAGGCAATGTGAAAGCACTTTCACATAATCTACTTTTAACCTGTACTATTACTAAAGAGAACACTATTAGTCATATATTTATGATTTTCTTTTCATTTAGAGAAGTAGATATAATCTGGGAGAGGGGGAAACACCTGCTCTTTGCTAGAATTGACTGATGCCACTCTGTGATTGTTAACAGGTGAGAATCATAGCTAAAAGGAAAAAAACATAGAAAAAAAAGGAACTGATTTTGATTGTTAATGAAAGCATACAATAATATATGGTTATACACAGTTATATGTATATGTGTTATTACATTTAGCTATATATACTTACAAACACTTTAATCAACACATGTAAGCCACCACTGCCTATTCAGTTTACCAAGAGAGAATATAACCAAAATGAAAATGACTCCAGTAAGAAAAGTGTAAATTTACCATCTAGTGTGTCACAAAGTTATGTGTCCTACAGATCTTTCAGTAGAGTGATACATTGTAGAAATCAATTCTAAAAATTCCTGAGATTAATAAATAAATTATACCAACATTGATATCAGTCAGCTTTTTTTTATAAACTGTATAAAACCTTTACAACTTATTTGTACTGTGCTATTCCTTCATTCAGTGTAACTGGACTATGAAAAACATCTGCCCTCTTTGTCTTTCTCCTCCACCTGCTTCCCAAAGGGGAATAAAATCACCTGATCCCTGTTAGCTGCCACTGCAGCCACCTAAAGAACTTGCTGGAGCAAGCTGGGATGGGAAGACTAGGTTACAGAGAAAGAAGAGTGAAGGAAGTTGATGTCTAGCTATTAAACTCTCTTGGCTATAGCTCTGAAAGATCTGAACACCTTATTATCAAGCAAGGAAATATTGTTATTTCAGTGAAATCATCCAAATAATTCACACTTCTCTACAACATAAGTAGCTCGTTGTACAATTAAAAAAAAAAAAAGTTTCTTTAAGTTAACAGATAAGTCAGTGAGTGGACAGAGAGTTTTGTGACAGAAGCTTCATGTAAGTGTTACTATATACTAAGTGTAGCCTTCAAAATAATTGAAATGTAATGTAGTGACAGAATACACCTAATAGTTTCTTTTAAGGTTATAATTAAATTAGAAGATGTGTTCAAACTCTTGTCCTTAAGATACTCATTTGACTTTGTACCTAGTTTTTCCCACTCATTCAGCTCAATACTGGAACTGTGAAATAACCAAGGAATGTTTCAGTCATATTTGTATACACATATGTATGTGTTTTTATATATTGATATATATAAATGAAAAGAGGAAAAAAACAGGTGATATTCTAAGAATAGTTATCTAGCTTGAAATTCCAAAGATAAGTCAGAAATATTTTATTTTCATCAGTAGCACTGTACTTGAATTCTGAGTAAAATTCCTATTCTCTGTATATGGTATAACCTTGTCTGTTATTTTCTTGTTAATTAATTTCCAAGCTTAAATGCCTAACAGAACTACTTTGCACTGAATGTTTTACTGTGCTTAATATTTCTACCATGGCCTGTTCAAAGAACAATTTGATTTAGCAGCCCAGTTTTACTGTGTTGAACAATATTGTTAAGAAATGTAAAATATAGAATCTTAGGATATACTCATCAGGAAAATTACAGCCTTCCTAAGATGTGCAGAACTGGTCTGTCACTTTGGTCAAGCAGTGGAAATATTAGAAAGGATATATAAAATAGTCATGTTTTTCCCCCACTAAAATTAACTGGAAGAGGGGGGCAGGCGGTCAGAAGACAATCTTTCTGTATCATAAGAGTATGTAAAAAAATAATGGAAAAGCATTTCCAAGGGGCTAAGAGAGAATAAAGTACAGGCTATTATGACTATAATTTTTTCCACATGTAAACAAGTCTTTAGCAAGACTGTGCAGGAGAAAGGGAGATAAAACAGCTCAGCAAAGACAGAGCTGAAGAGCATAAGAAAGAAAGAGTTCACTGTAAAAGTGGACCACATTTTCAGCTAATATAAACTAACATGGTACCAATGACTTTGATGGGCCAGTATTTGTTGATTTATTCTATCTGAGAAAGCAATCCAGAAAGAGAATTGCTATATAAGCAGTGTTACATTTTCTTTTTACTTAGAGAAAGAAGTAGAGTGTAATTTATTGCCAGCCAGAGAACAAGTAGAATACGCAGACTTGAAAAAAAAACAAATTTATTTCTCCTCTTAGTGCTTTAAAACAGACAAAATCCCCCATCTCTCTTAATGTAGAACGCTATAATAGTATATTCTGAAAAGTGACCAGTAAACACAAGTTAAGAATTAATTTTATGGGAAAAAGCCTGTCTGCTTGATTAAACCATGGCTTTATGTTAGTAACCCATCAGCAGCAGTTGCAAATCATCAGGGTTCTGCCTCTTCTGTTCCCACATTTGCTTATTCCCCAGGAAAGATTACCATCCCTGTTCAATTCCATTTCTGTGTCACCTTACCGTAACCTACATTTCCTGAAATGATCCACTGAAATAAATAAAAAGACGTTGTGTGTTTTACTCTTAAAATGGCTTGTCTCACTCGTCTGTTTTAAAGCAAGGCCACACAGCTGAATCAGCACACCTGAGGGTGTCATAAAATCTTGCAAAAGATGAGGAGAAAAATATCTTAAATTAGATCCTCCTCCAGTGGAACAGTAATGGAGAATGGAAGCCACAAACAGAAAGAAATTGGACCATGTCACAAATTCCACGTCTTTTACAGCTGTAAGAAAGCAATCAAATTCCTCTGCACATATCACCTCCCCAGCTGAGTCAGCCTGTATATCCTGGAGGTAGAAAGCAATATAAGGAAGCAGAATCTTCACTGCTTTTGATATGAATTGTTTCATAGGATCACCGATCTCGAGTATATCCTAGGGTCTCAGTTTTTAGATTGATCATACAGCTCCTGTTCAGGCTTTATTCCCAGATCATAGAAATTTATTTCTAATGCATTGTAGCAGTAAAGCTTTCCTATTTAGAAGAAGCCATATATTTTCAAAATCATACCAAACCCACTGATAAAATTGTGTCTAATTGTACATACTGTATAAATTTGGCAGTGTCCCTGTCATGTACCTAATGGCAGCAGTCAGACTTTTTTGAAAGACTGAACTATTACTACTCTATGTTAGTGTAAAGAGAAATTGTGTAATCTATGCATTTAATCAGTAATATAGCTGTCAGATATATCTGTATGTATATAATGTGCTTCAGGCAATACTTAAGCATCTTCTTCAGTCCCTTCCTACAATGTAGTTATCGCAGTGAAAATATTACCTGTAGCATATAAATAGCTCTGGACATTGCACTCATTCTTTCAAGATAAAGAGGGAGGATAGCCCTTAACAGTTTAAAACAGCTTGCCAAAATATCACCTAAAGCAGTGGGATTCAAATCTAATTATATATTTGACAGGCTTTAGAAACAAATGGAAATTGTCCCAAGCATGTTGACAAGTACAAGATAAGAAAGGAGAGCTGTCCTCAAATGGTTAGTAGCCAGACTCATGAATTCCTTTCAGAAGATTAGATATCAGCTTGGAAAATGCTAACACCATATTTCTAAGCCATTTAGACAACCCAGAAAATGAATTTTTGAAACTAAAATAAGACACAGTTTCATAAAATGCATGTCATGACTTTTTCAAATGATCATGTGTTAAAGCAAATCCTACAGACATACAATTCTGTATTGTGCCCTAGGCTTACATTTGAGAACAACTGGCACCACTGTCAGAGATGACTTTCAACTGGTACATAAACAGCAAATCTGCAACGGAGTCTTTTCAGAGGAGAAAAGTTCTATCAGCCAAATATTTATCTAGCTTTCCACACCATTTAATAATTCTTAGGAGGTCTTACAGTTCATTTGCTGTAAACAAAAACCTGAATCACTTAAAAAAGCGTATCTTAGCCTTCATTCATCAGTCATCACAGAATTACAGAATGATTGAGGTTAGAAGGGACGTCTGGAAGTCTTCTGGTCCAATCCTCCTTCTCAAGCAGGGCCACCTAGAGCCACTTGCCCAGGACCATGTCCAAATGGCTTTTGTACATCTCGAAGGGTGGAGACTCCACAACCTCCCTGAGAAATCTGTGACAGTGGGCAGTCACCCTCACAGTGAAAAAGAGTTTCCTGATTTTCAGGTGGACCATTCAGTGTTTCAGTTTGTGTGCACTGCCTCTTGTCCTGTCACTGGGCAGTACTGAGACGAGTCTAATTCCATCTTCTTTGCACCCTCCTTTCAGGTATTTATATTGATAAATATAAAGGCTCACCCTGAGCCTTCTGTTCTCTAGCCTGAACAGTCCCAGCCTTTCCTCATATAAGAGAAGGTACAGTCCCTTCATCATCTTCACTAGAGTCTCTCCAATATGTTCATGTCTCTCTAGTCCTAGGGAGTCCAGAACTGGACACAGTACTCCAGGTGTGGCCTCACTCATGCTGAGTAGCTAGCAAGGATCACCTCCCTTGATGTGCTGGCAACACTTTGCCTAACGCAGCCCAGGATACCATTCACGTTTGCCACAAGGGTACTTTGCTAGCGTATGTTTGGCTTGGTGTCCACCAGGATCCCCAGGTCCTTTTGCGTTGAGCTGTTTTCCATTTGTGTGGCCCCCAGCATGTAGTAGTGCATGGGGTTGTTCCTCCCTAGGTGCAGGATTTTGCACTTCTCCTTCTTGAACTTCATGAGCTTCTTTACAGTCTATTTCTCCACCTTGTCGAGGTCCCTCTGGATGGCAGCATTATCCTCTGCTGTATCAGCCACTCCTCCCAGTTTTTGTCATCAGCAAACTTGCTGATGCTACACTCAGCCCATACATCAACAGATTCTCAATGAGGATCTTATAGGAGACAGTGTTGAAAGCCTTATCAATGTCTAAGTAGACAATATCCATTGCTCTCCTTTTGTCTATCAAGTCAGTCAGTTCATCAGTTTATCAAATTTGTCAAGCATGACTTCCACCTTTGGGAATCCATGGTGACTAATCCTGATGACTTTCTTTTCTTTCATGTGCCTGGAAAAGTTTTCCAGGATTAGCTGCTCTATAATATTCACAGGGATCAAGATGAAGTTTCTGTATTCCCCTGTATTCCCTGAGTCCTCCTACTTGCCCTTCCCGAAGATAGGAGTTACATTTTTTTTTTTCTCTCCAGTCTTCAGGTACTTCTCCCAGTCACCATGATGAAGGATTATTGACAGTGGCCTTACAATGATGTCTGTCAGCTCCCTCAGCACTTGTGGGTGCATTCCATGAGGGCCCATGGGTTTATGTATGTCCAGTTTTCTGAAGTATTCCCTGACCTGATCGTCTTCCATCAAGGGTACGTCTTCCTTGCTCTATCCTTTCCCTCTGGTCTCTGAGACCTCAGACTCCCGAAAGCTAATCTTGCTTGTAAAGACTGAGGCAAAGAAGACGTTCAGTACTTCATAACTCAGGACCTCCTGGTTAACTAGGAACAGTTAAATGGTGACTTCGTGTCACATTTACATAAAAAATTAAAAAAAAAAAAAAGGAAAAAGAAATTAGAACCTTCAAATATCTAGAGAGAAGTGGCTAAAGTGATATAAAATTAACCAAACCTGAAATAATTATACGCTGAAAAAGCCTGAGTAAATTTTTTAGCTAATTTTTAGTATTTTACTGACTATTCATTTATAAGTGTCGTGGTATAACCCCAGCCACCAACAAGGACCCCACAGCTGCTTGCTCTCTACCCCCAGTTGGGATGGGGGTGAGAATTGGAAGAGTAATGGTGAGAAAAAACTTGTGGGTTGAGATAAAGACATTTTAATAGGTAGAGCAAACGCCAACGTGCAAACAAAGCAAAACAAGGAATTCATTCACTGTTTCCCACCAGCAGGCAGGTGTTCAGACATCTCCAGGAAAGCAGTGTTCCATCACATGTAAAGGTTACTTGGGAAAACACACCATCACTCTGAATGTCTCCCCCTTCTTCCCCCAGCTTTATATACTGAACATGATGTCACGTGGTATGGAATATTCCTTTGGTCAGTTTGGGATCGGCTGTCCTGGCTGTGCCTCCTCCCAACTTATTGTGCATCCCCAACCTACTCGCTGGTAGGGTAATGTGAGGATCAGAAAAGACAACGGCTGCTTAGCAACAACCAAAACATTTAGTGTGCTACCAACACCATTCTCATCCCAAATTCGAAGTATAGCTCTACACCAGCTGCGAGCAAGAAATTCAACCTCATCCCAGCTGAAACCATGATAGTAAGGAACAAGTTCTCTTTCTCCTTTTTCATGGTTCCTACAAACCCTGTTTGTGAGCATTATTTAAAATTATATCAAACAAACAAACAAGAAAAAGTAGTTTTCCATGTTTTTTCTAGAAAACAATTTTCCCTTATGAAATAATACCGATTTTGTTTTGGTAATGTACATGATTTAAGAATCTGGCTTCTATATTCAAGTTTGAAGGATCATGGTTTTCTAACATTTACTGGAGGGTCTCTTCAAGCCTTTGCTTCCATTTCTAAATCCTCATCTAATCTTTTCTTTCCAAAAGAATTTGTCTTTGCAGCTTTGTCCTGAATTCTTCTCACCTTCTCTGTTTGAGTTAATTTACCATAGTTGCCATTAAGAAAAATGGTATGCCCCATAAACTGTCCAAGAGCCTGTAGTTCTATATGTACATCAACACAAGACGAGTGCAGAAAAAATATATCTTTCTTTCACACTTTACACCTGTAAGACAGAATCAAAGTCTCTGACAACCTGAGAGGAAAATTCAAGGAAAAGATTTTTGAGAGGTGCTCAATTAAAGAATATGTTAGTTTCATTATTTTTGTTCTCATACACCTTAAGAGTTTCCCAGAAAGCCTACTGAGGTCAAATAAAGAGTTTCTGTTACTGTTTTAGTTTGTAAAGCTGATTCCAAGAAGCAGAGAAATTACTTATCAAGCCTTGTGTGTTCTCTTTAATCTTCTTTATTCAAAAAAAAAAAAAAGGTTAGAGTTGTAAACACTTTTTCTTTTGAACACAGTGTAAACAAGTAATGATAGGCAGTTTCTTTCCACAGAAAATCTTAACTGTGTTAGTCTGGAAATGCACATTTTCATAGAAATTTCTCTTTGTTTCCTTTTAAGATTAGACCCATGGCTGCTGAATACTTCAGCTTTATGTCAGCGTTAATTTGTCTTTGACAGATGATTACAGGATTGAAGTACCATTCTGTTAACATTGCAACTCAGAGAGTCACATCATGCTTTACATTGATTTGTCATTTTCTCCAAAGAACAAATTATGTGAGGTTATTCCTCTCCTATATCACTTGCTTTCTGTCTCTGGAAATTTTATCATCAGTCCACAATGTTCTTATCCATAAACTGAGGAATTTATGAAGTAAATACAAAATGTGACTTCAAAATCATCACCCATAATTCTGTCTTTCTTCGTTTCCTTTTTTTCCTCTTTTTCAGTGGTGTTGATGAAACCCAGAAAGTCTGACTTTTACCATCTAGAACTAATATCATGAAAGTTCATGAAAAACTGCTTCTTTTTACAGCACTCAGGATTTCCAGATTACTTCCTGGTAAGTACTTGTCAGAGCCAGGCCTGATGATATTTTGTAATAATACAGTGTGTATTCAACCCAGAAAGCCCAAGAAGAAATTCCTCTTATTTTAGAAAACCAAGCATGGCAGCCATTCTCACGTCACTGTTTATAGGTATATTACAAGGTTTTTAAATGTTACTGAGGTTTACAAAGTTATCAATTCAATTAATACAGTCAGTGAGAAAATTATCACTTCCTTGATGAAATTTTCATCCAGAGCCAAAATCTTGAAACACACAGAAAATATTCCACTAGCCAATAAGAGAGGGAGATATAACAACTCAACAGTGGGACAATACGGAAAAATCTGCCTCTCACACAGGTCTTGTTCTTGTCTCTGGTAGCTGGATTCTGGATGAGTTACACATACCATTTTTACATTTTTAAAGATATTGTAATAGCTTTGAGCACCATTTAATTCACTATTGAATCCTCAATAAGCAAGAAAATAAACTTTATATTTCAATTAATAATTCATATATCACTTTGGAAACAGTATGTTCTGTAGTCTAAATAAAGGCCCTAGAGCCCAGTATACTCATACTATAGCCAGTGTGGTGTATCCACTATGGTTGTATTTAGTATATTTGGAGATCAGTCTGTAGAGAAGCTGAGAAAACTCAGAAAGCTTAATAAGTGAGTCAGCATTCAGATCATGCATCTCTGATTGTTTATATTGTAGGCTGAGAAGACTAATTAGGATTGAGCCCTATGTGAGTAATGTGTGTTGATTACTGTTAGCTGACCAGTGAGATGTGAAGGACAACCTAGAAGTTGGCAACTATGATTAAAACTGATAAGTCTGATTCCTGCAAAGAATAAAAACAGACTAGTTTGCTGTCTTCAAACAGATTTGTACTGAAACTGATGTATAGCATATGGGTTTGTATGAATAAATAAGTGGAAAGCATGGTGACCGTAATTACTAATTATGGTTCAGTTATTCCTTGATTGACTGTATACATCCTTCATACATACACACATTATTCCTTGATTGACTGTATACATCCTCCATACATACACACACACTCACTGTGAGTATTTTTGTGCTTGTTTCCTAAACTATTGACAATATTTCCAAACGTGCCTTTATTAAAATCTTCGCTTTGAAGAAATCATAAATAGTCTTGTGTTGTGACAAAGGGAAGACAGGCACACTCAATGTGAGTGATCAGCAAGCTTCATTTATTGAATAACACAGCTGTCTTTTATAATTAGCTAATACATGCAAGTTTCCATAATACAGCATTCTGATTGGTTCATCAATCCAGCCCTTAGCTCCTTATTTGCAGTTAGTTACCTTTTCTTCTCCCATGCAGCTACTCCCTCTTTTCCCATGCCTGAGCAACCACAGGCCTCTCATCACTGTGTAGCAGCTGCAGTCAGGGCCAGGGTGTCCTTGCCAATTTAGCAATCACAGGAGCTGAGTCCTATGTTTCTCAAGCTCCTGCTCGGCCAGCTGGATCATATCTATGTTACCCTTCTCAGCTAGCCAGTTTCCCACAGTCATGCTTTTGTTTCTTGTCAGACTGCAAATAAGGTGAGTGAATTGACTAGTTTTAGAGGTTTGTTTTTTTTTTTAAATAAAAATTCTATTTTTCATAGATTACATATGTTTTTTGGGCCCTGAAAAAAAAAAAAAAGAAAAAGAAATTTTATCCATAGGAAAGATGCAGTCAATGAAGAAGAGAAATTCCTAGTTTATCTGTTGGAGTTTGTGACCTGAGAAAATATGACATTATAACTTAAGTAAGGAATATCTATAGTTGCTTTCTTTCATGCACATATTAAAGTAAGTAAAGGAAAAAAAATGGGGGAAAAAAGGATATGCAGATATTACTATAGACTTTGTAGACAAATATAGAGAAGGATGGGGAAATTGTCTTAGGAGACTTAAAATACTTAAGTGGCCATTGTCAAAGGAAGTGAAGTGGTCATACTATAGGTTCAGAATTTTAAATAGTTTTGATGCTGTTTGGTTATATGGATGGGAGCTTTTTCATTATAAAAAGTAAATTAATTTATCCATAAATAAAAAAAGACTGGGTACTGTTATGGTCTAATGAAGAACAACCTAGATTACCTTATCTATACTAAAATTAATAGTTCCAAATAATTCAGAAGAATAGAAAATCAGAAGTCAAGCAAAATATATATTTTTCTATAACACTTCTAATAGCCAACAGCACTTAGGATCATAGAACGGTTTAGGCTGGAAGGGACCTTAAGGATCAACAAGTTCCAACCCTCCCTGCCATAGGCAGGGACACCTCCCACTAGACCAGGTTGCTCAAAGCCCCATCCAGCCTGGCCTTGAACTCTTCCAGGGATGGGGCCTCCACAACTTCCCTGGGCAACCTGTTCCAGTGTCTTTTCACCTGCACAGTAAAGAGTTTCTTCCTAACATCTAATCTAAATCTACCCTCTTGAACCTTAAAACCATTACCCCTTATTCTATTGCTACACTCACTGATAGTCACCCCCCATATTTCCTGTAGGCCCCCTTTAAGTACTGGAAGGCTGCTATACGGTCCCCCCGGGTCTTCTCTTTTCCAGGCTGAAAAACTCCAACTCTCTCAGCCTGTGTTCAGAGAAGAGGTGCTCCAGTCCTCTGATCATCTTTATGGCCCTCCTCTGGAACCATTCCAACAGGTCCATGTCCTTCTTGTGCTGAGGACTCCAGAGCTGGACACAGTACTCCAGGTGTACTCCACATCTTCCTCCTTATTCTTTTTATCAATGACATACTTACAGAAATTTTTCTTGTTGCCTTTGATGTCCCTGACCAGATTTAATTCTATCTGGGATTTAGCTTGCCTAATCTGGTCCCTGTGCTGCTCGGACAGTTTCTCTGTGTTCTTCCCAGGCTACCACCTGTAGGCCTCTTTTTTGCTTTTGAGTGTGTCCAGGAGCTCCTTGTTCATCCATGCAGGCCTCCTGGCTTTTTTGCCTGACTTCTTAGCTAGGATGCATCTCTCCTGATGTTGGAGGAAGTGATCCTTGGGCCCCTTTCCCCTCCAGTACTTTCTCCCATGGAAATCTACCAAGGAGATCCCTCAAGAGGCCAAAGTCTTCTTTCCTGAAGTCCAGGGTAATAAACTTGCTGAGCACCCTCCTTGCTGCCCTGAGGATCTTGAACTCTACCATTTCAAGATCACTGCAGCCAAGGCTACCCTTGATCTTGATGTTCCCCACTAGTCTCTCCTTGTTGGTAAGGAGAAGGTCCAGCATAGCTCCTCTCCTTGTTTCCTCTACCACTTGAAGAACAAAGTTGTCATCAATGGATTCCAAGAACTTCCTGGATTGTTTGTGCCCCACTCCATTGTCGCTCCAACAGACATCAGGGTGGTTGAAGTCCCCCATGAGGATCAGGGCCTGTGAATGCGATGCCACTCCTATCTGTCTATAGAGGGCCTCATCCACTCCATCATCCTGGTCAGGTGGCCTGTAGCATACCCCCATTGTAATGTCATTTGCCCCCACATTCCCTTTAATCCTTACCTTATCTCAGATAATTTCTTTTCCTTGGCTAAAGTGATTGATGTTGCACTTTAAGAAAGGCAAGCAATGGATGGTTGTTTTCTACTTTTAAAAACAGTTCATTTGTCTTGCATTTTTAAAAATGAAATGTCATTTTTTGGATACTAAGCTCCCAAATTTGACATTTAATAACCAAATCTCTCTGAGTTCAGAGAAAAAATGGAGAAATACTGTGAGGTGTAAGTGCTTATTACTACCAGGATAAGACCTACACCCACACTTAAAAATAATGTTCATTTTGTAGAAGAAAGCAGAATAACAAAGAAGCTGTAGCTGGTAATTTTAGTCTGCTTTGAGGTTATCATTACATGCAATGATGACTCAACAAGAATCGTGTAAACTAACAACCAGAGAGAGTGAAGCTTGAAAGCTATGTCCAGATTGTTAGCACAGTGACAAGTCCATCATAAATCACACAAACAGCCAACTAGACAGCAGAAAAAGATCATGAGCCTAAGCATTTCTACATTTCTTCTGGTAAGGAACCACTTCTGATGAAAAATATGTCACATTCTCTCACTTTTATCTTTCTCTGGACAATATCAGAAGGCACTAGCTTAATAGACAGAAAATTCTGGGATGCTGAAGGACTGATTATTTATTGTCTACCTTGGGATCGGATTATTAGTTTACAGCAATGTCCTTGATACATATGTCCAAGCAGTGATAACGGGAAACGTAAATAGTATTCTTGGTATAGATTTGTCTTCTAGAATGAACTCAGATTAACAACTCATAGGATTTAAAAGTAAATTGTTAGTGACTAATTTGCAGAGAGTAAGTATGAGTCATATAATCCACTGGAAATAAGTATCTATAGCTCCATGCAGTTAAAGAATATGTCCCTTTCTACATTTGAACTACTGGTGACATGTTTGTCTCAGTATGTCTGAGCATATCTACATTGCTGTTTATCTCAGTCTTTTCTATGGTATTTCCCAAGTAAAGAGGAAGAAAGTTTGAAATAAGCTTGTGGTTTGCTGTTTGAAAATAATCTTTAAACTCTGAATACTGCCTGTTATTCCAAGGCAATACACAAAATTCCTGTGTTTGATCTTTAACACTGGATTTGGATGTAGCAACTATTCTTAAATGGATACTATTTTCCTTGTTGTAAAATGAGTATTTTGTAACATGTACCTTTTTGCCTCATAATAGGGCAGAGGGAAGCATTTTCAAATATTCATAACTGATTTTGGAATTAAAGCTTCATTTTCTTAAAAAAAAAATAAAAATTAGAAAATATGTCCATGCAATGATTTCCAAAG